>NC_139918.1:28349355-28399355 GCF_963514095.1 Eutrigla gurnardus | reverse complement strand
CCAACTTTGCTGCCAATAGTGCTGGAAATACAGTCAGGCAACCTAATTTACCACAGCACTAAAGTTAGCATGGGGTCACTCCACACTGATTAAAGCAGATATTCATATTTTAATCTAATCCTTTCATATTGATGATGTCATGCTGGTTCAAAACCCTAACGTGCCTCAAAGTTCAGTTTATTTATGAGCTGAGGTTCAAACCCGACGTGTTCAGCAACATCGCTGATTAACTGATCAGATCGGATGATTAGCTGCAACTATCTGCCTGAGAGCGAGGCAAGTCTCTCTCTCTCTCTCCTTCTGTCATGTGACTTTTCTTCTTAATCCCCTGCTTCTTTGCCCTCCGCTCCCTGACTCATGCCTCCTTCAGGGCAGCGGGGAGAAGTGGAGTGCACGACGCAGGCCGACCCATGAATATTAGCTCAAGGTCACAGAACTCACACTGGGTGCATGAATAACCATGAATCCCACCGCTGCACGGCCCCTTTACTTCCTATGTCACATGACTTCACACTGGCTAAACACTCACTATGTCTTCACCATTCAAGGGTTAAAACCTGTTAAGCTCTTGCCTTCGGGGAGAAAAAAAACATCTTAAATAATATAAATCAATCAGCGATTACCATAAAAGTAAGAAGCAGATAAATATGAATCCCCTGTAAGTAAACATATTTCTATTACCATTCCAGAGTTAATTGAGATGCAATAAAAGAAAAAAAGCAGAGTATATAATTTAAATTTTAAAAGGCAATATCACCGTTAAAACCAAGATCCCCTGGATAATGAAGCAACTTAATGTCTTCTACTCCTCTTTACTGGTACTGCAATTTTGATGAAAATACATTCAAATGTACCATTTATGATGCAATTTAGAAAGATATACTTAGGTGGGCTCCAAGTAGTGTCCAAGTCTACCGACTGTTTAATTCAAAACACGATTCATTTCCACACAGATAACGGAAATCTCCCAGAAGCATTCAAACGGTGATAAATACTAAATATATTGATTAACATTCAGATTTGAAGAGCTCCCTGCTGTCCGGGCAGATACATGGAGAACGCCAGGACCCACAGTGCTGTCTGAGACTCGTCCAAGCAAGCTGGAGAGAATAATACAAGAATTGAGAGCTCGCTTCAGTGCAAGTCAGTCCAACTTGACTAAGAAAGCTGCTCCCTAAGGCTCACTGTGACTTCCCAGCAGCACCAACTTTACTGTAGAAGCTTATGCAACTAAAATGTGCCTTTGGGGGGGGGAAATAAAACATGCCTTAGTGAAATATCTTGGCTTAGAACATAGATTCATCCCAGTGAGACTGCTTTGCTTTTGTGCAAACCATCAAAAATGTTTCCCTCGCACTATTTTATCCATATCACTTATTTGCATAAAACAAATAGTTCAAACGATAAGGAAATACATGAGACTTTATTGAAATATATGCTTTGATTTGTATGTATTATAAGCTGAGTGAGTGTTAGGAAGTTAAACATAATAAATTGTCTTGCCAAAAACTACATTTTACAGGATAACCCTTGAACACATCATGATAGCCTTATAATGTGCCCTTTGCCAGATACCATGTTTTACTGAATAGCAGTTTTACTAGTTAGCTGCTCAGCTAACCAGGTTTACTCTGAGCGGCTGCAGGGCAAAGTGTCTGATCAATTAAGTTGCTTTTAAGATTGTTCCTCCGCGGCTCATTGTTTACTTGCGGTCACGGCCGATCGGCTGAAACACCAGCCGGTTTTCCATCGGCAGCGGATTGCTGCATTTGAAGACAGCTCTTATATTTATAAAAGTTGCATTCACATGTCTTCATCGTTAAGATATTTCATAATGAGACATAGTTGGACATAAAAGACAGTTGGTTTACGGATTCTGCAAGCTGTTTGGCTGTTTTGCTGTTTGCAGCTGTTACATGCATATCATCTATAAATAAACCATCTTCCAGCAGCTTTCTGTCACGGCGACACGGCGGTGAACCCTCTAACGGATCAACCTCCTATCTGTGTTTCATTTTGTCTTTCTCCATAACATTAGGACTACACACACACACACACACACACAAAATGCCCAGGGTTATCTACAAATGTGGAAAAATGGTTGTAGATTCACTCGAAGCGGTTCACGCACACGCTGCGATAAAATTCTCGAAATCGGGGGAGAAGAACGAGGCTTTAATTTCAGATGCTGCCGTTCCTAATTTGTTCAACATTATCCTGAAATGAGACACAGGCTATAGAGAGAGGGAGGGAGGGGGGGAGATGGGAAGTGAGGAAGAGAAAGACAGCTTGTGTTTCTTTTGAGTTGCGTGTCCCTCCTCGTCGTCTTATTCCCTCAGTCATCCCGTCTATTATTTCCTCTATGTGATGCTGCACCCACTCAGCACAGACGACATCTGAATGCAGGCCTCCACGGAGGATCCTGCAGGAAAACCGTTTTTAACAGGGTTTTTCTCCCCTATTGTCTCTCTCTCTGTCTGTCTGTCTCTCTGTCTGTCTGTCTCTCTCTCTGTGTCTGACTGTCTGTCTGTCTGTCTCTCTCTCTCTCTGTGTCTGACTGTCTGTCTGTCTGTCTCTCTGTCTGACTGCCTCTCTCTGTCTCTGTCTCTGTCCCCCTCTCTCTCTCTCTCTCTGTCTGTCTGTCTGTCTGTCTGTCTGTCTGTCTGTCTGTCTGTCTGTCTCTCTCTCTCTGTCTGTCTGTCTGTCTGTCTGTCTGTCTGTCTGTCTCTCTCTCTCTCTCAGAGGTCAAGGCCAAGAGGTCATCTTCAGAAACCTGTGGGATCTCCCTCTCCTCCCTCTCCTCCCTCTCCTCCCTCTCCGTCCGTCCGTATGTCCGTCCGTCTCTCTCTCTCTCTGCTATTAACCTCCCCCCCCCCCCCCCCCCCCTCTGTATCCACATACCGTTAACGCTGCCCTTAATGTGTCGCACGTCCTGCTTCCTTTTCTAACATCTCACTCCGGTTTTTGACCCCGTTTTCTTCCTCGTCATCCCTTCTCCGTCTGGCACGGTAATATCCCTCTCTTCTGTCTTGTTATCCCCCCCTCTCTCTCTCCCTCCCTCCCTCCCCCCCTCGGACCCAGTAGTCACTCTCTAATTGCTGTCTCACCCCTGCTGGGCTCGGACCCGGAGGCTAAATGAATTCCTACAGGGAGTGGAAGAGTGGAAGCATACGAACACACAGAGCTGCTTGCAGGTTGTGTTTTTGTGTGTATTATTGATGAGTCCCTTGTCAGGAGGTGTGTGTGTGTGTGTGTGTGTGTGTGTGTGTGTGTGTGTGTGTGTGTGTGTGTGTGTGTGTGTGTGTGTGTGTGTGTGTGTGTGTGTTACAGTCAACGCCGGCCCTCCTATTGGCACAATCACACAATCCTTCCTATTTATTTTTCTGTCTGCATGAATCCGAGCGTCTCTCCTTCAGTTTGGTAACAAAGAGCCTTTTATCCGAGCAGTGTTGTTTGTGACTTTGAAGCAGGACTTACAAGCTCTCTGTGTTTTTCTTTGTGTCACAGATTTGTGTTCAGAATCTACAAGAACGTGTGTGTTTGTGTCGGCCTCCGTTCGGGTCAGGGGGAAGTGGAAGCAGATCTACCGGCGTGAAGCTTCTGCTGCCTCGAAGTTTGTCAAGCGAGAGAACGAAAAGTAACCTTCTTGAAGCTGGAAGGTTTGTAATCGATCGTATGACGATCTGCATCGGCAGATATTCCCTTTAAAATGGAATTGCAACTAAACTGTTGATTTGTAAATTCAAAAATGTGCTCGTTATGAGCTGAAAATCCTGATTGGAGGCCCATTAAAGACCTATGAATACTGATGGTTCAAAAAGATAGATAGATAGATAGATAGATAGATAGATAGATAGATAGATAGATAGATAGATAGATAGATAGATAGATAGATAGATAGATAGATAGAAACAGATAGAAACAGATAGAAATAAATGGTTCAATATTCCCTCTGAAACGTAACATGAAATATTAAGCCGAAGCACTTTGCCTCAAAATTTGCACGTGAGCGAATGTACTTAGTTACTTTCCCCCTGATGACTAGAAGGGTTTTGTGCTCGAGTGAGCATCAAAAGAACGTAACGCGCATGCACACGTCTCAAACAGCAGCTTCCTGTGACGGCCTCCTGCTCGCCCTTTCATCACGCCGCCGTGCGTTCGCAGCATCGTGCCCAGAGGCGCCGCGCGGGAGAAACGGTCAATAACTATGTCAAATATCTGTAGATGCCTTCGGGCGGAAGGAAGCTTTTAACTGCGTTTTGCAGAGCGGTTTTGGGCAGCGAACCGTTAATGAATGATTCAAGATAATCAGAACCGCTAAGGAGCGTTACCGTGGGAACGGGACGGTGTCGTTTGGTGCGTCAGAATCTCGACGTCTTTAATTCACAGCGGCGTCTGCGTGTTTGATGCTCGCTCCTCATGTGTGAGCAATACTATAATGTTAATTGTGTAATACAGGCATGTTTGACTAACTATGAATTATGTATGTCCGTGCGGATGCTAATGATACGCTAATGAGGGTGAAAGCCTCGGTGCATTTCCAGGGTTGCACTGGTGGATTGCGTGTTGCCAGGTAGCAAAAATGTGCTTGTAAAAAAAAGAGGAAATAAAAGGTGAAACAGGGCGAGATGAAGACGTCGGAATCTCCTCCCGGAGAAGAAAAAAAAACGTCTGTATACGTGTCACGTTGTCTCCCCACATGAGGTGTTAGGGAGTTTGCATTTCAAGAGAGGAAGAGAGGAAGAAAAGCTAATCAGAAAGTGGTGTTGGGGTTTTTTTCTTTTCTCTTTTTTTCTTAATCCCAGCTCTGCTGAGGCGCCTTTTCTCCTCAAGAAAAGTCTGTGCCTCTTTCACATTGCCTCCGCAGTCACTTGAAACCCCCGTTTTAGACCATGTGACAGCATCAATTAAATTCACAATTATCACGGGGCAGAGACACTCCGACGTGAGAAAATATAGTAACATGGCGTGTGCGAATGAGTGTTTGTGTGTGTGTAACAGATAGAGAGAGTGTTTTCCCCCCAACTATCGTGACCCTGAATGACTCTCTGAAAAGACGATACACTAAATAAAAACGTACATATTTGATGGTATTAAGAGATTCCAATGGACACTCAAACAGCGGAAAGGACAGCTGGTGACTCATTCGCTGCTTCTTTTAGATTTAATACCAGCTGTGGGGTTTTTTCTTCATTTTATTACAGTGCTTCTCACAAAAGAGATTAAAAATATCCATATTCAAAGTTACACTGGGTTGGTGTCACCATGTCCACTAAGTTGGCCCCTTAATTCATTATCACGTTAGCAGCGGGAAGCCCTTTGTCTCGCAATGACATCACAGATTAGAGTCTTGGCTCTTGTTTCCAGCTTTAGTTTGGAGATTTAGCCAGATCCCAACTGTCCGAGATCAAAACAACCCCCGCAAAAACAGCATGAATCAGTGTTGGGGGGGGGGGGGGGGGGGATTTTTAAATAGAGTCAACAATTAATCACACCTTCAGATGTAGAGAGAGAGAGAGAGGGAGAGAGAGATTGAGTTGTGAGTCACAGGCAGAAGCGTTTGCAGCCGTTCGAGCCTGAATCTGTGTTGGAGCTGCACGGTCCGGTTTCTGCATCGCAGCCCTCTACATGAAAACACAATCAGGTCCCTGACGGGAGAAAGAAAGAAAAAACATGGCAGCGTGTCCGTATTGATCTCTCTACCTATAGCACTGGAGCTGAGCGGGGAGATTAAACATTCATAAGCGTATTAAGATCTATAAGAGCATTATGCATGTGTGCCGTCACCGTCTGATACAGTAGGGCACTAATCATCTCCCATCTCTGGCTCCCGAGGCACACAAGCACGCGGTCACAATGGCGCCCTGGGCCAAGTGTTGGGCGCTGTCGTCGTACGGAGGGCAATGTGTGTGTGGCTTGGCGGCGTTCCCTCCTTGAGTGCCATACAATGTGCTGGCATAAATACCTGCTTGACACAGCAGATTGGCACTAATGGCTTTACACGCGGTGCCATCTGTAAGCTGGACCGAGAGCTTTTTTTTTTTTTTTTTTTGCATCTTTTCCTCCGCTGACGGTGCTTCGTATCATTTTCGGCTCAGACCATCAGTCATAGTGCGAAGGCATGAAAAAAACAACAAAAAACAGCCAAATTAAATGTTGGTTAATCATCGGCACGCTGGGGGGGGGCTGAGCACGAGGGGCCGGCGTCCATCTGCCCACACCTGGATATTTAAAATGGGAAAACGCAAAGCGATTTTGGGCATATTTTGTCTACGGACTCGAGAGACACCTCCAACTTCCAGCGCTAACACACACACCGACTTCTAACTGTGGCTTCCAGCAGCCTGCAGCAGTCACACCGGGATCATTATTATTCATTTGCTCAGCAAACTGGCCACACAGGCTTCTAAATTAGCTCATCTACCACAGCTGTGTACTGAGACAGTTGGCGCCCGCCGAGGACCCGAGAGCGCCGCCGCTACGGAGCGAGACACCCTTCTGTCCGGTCCATGTGACCACCTCCCTCCTCCCGGTCGTCTTGTTCGCCGGTTTAACCAGGGAGGAGGGGAGAGCGAGAGGTGAGACAGGCCCAGTCAATGATTCTCATAAATTACAGAGGCAGAGCAATATAGGACTACAGCCCCTGTGTGTGTTGTGTTGTGCCGCGGGAGAACGCGGCGATAAATCCTGTCACACCGAGTGTAAATCAGCCTGAATGAAATAGCATTAGCGGGACCTTGCGGACCTCTGACCATGAGGGAGGAGGGCTGACAAGTCTGACCTACAGGGAGACGAGGGGAACAGTCGGACCGCGCTTTGCTTTCTGCCTTGGGGATGAGGATCAATGGTGGAAGGAAAGAGTAAAGCTATTAATTCTCCTGGATATGTCAATTTCTATCGGCGGGTGCAGATTGGTTGTGATCATGACCGGCCCCTTGGGCCAGACCTGGATCTGGGCCCTTTGTTGAGCCTCAGTTAACCATTGATTCATTGGGGTTTTTACTGCTACCTGGACGGCTCATGCTGCAGCAATGTAAATCAATTCCAATTGCGGAGGTTATAACAATGCAGGGAGAGAAAAACTTGGGAGCGTGGCTGTGAGGTTAAATTATGCTAAGCACTCCTTGTGTGAGACATGTACCTTAGAGTTGGACCCGATGTTAAACAAGCCATGTAAGAGACTTGTAACGTGTGTTCTTAAATATTCATAAAGTCGTTCACAACCCCTCGTTAATGATGGATGAAGGACTTACCCGTCCGATGAGCACGGGTTCAGGTCCGGCGTACTCTTCGATCACAAAGAACTGGTTCCAGATCCAGCTCCTCCTGCTGCGAGATCGCGACCCCGTCACTTCCATGCGCTCGCGCACCTCCTCCTCTCCTTCCTCCGCCTCCTCGAACACGAGGCCCTTCGCATCGTCGTCGGGATCGACAGCTTGCGTGGCCACGGCGTCCTCGGCGTCGCGGCTCCATCCGGGAGCCGGTTGGAGCCTCAGGACGTGACTGCTGTTGACAAGTTGGTTGTCTTCATTTGCAGGGTACTGAGCTGTGCTGAACTCTGTTTGAGCAGAGTGAACCGACTCCGTTAATGGGCCTCTACGGGGATCCGCAGCTCTGTTCCCCGCTCGAATTCCCAAGGGTTGCGCTGTCAGCACAGATGGCGGAGAATCGTTTCTTTCGGAGGGGAGGTGTTTGGTGGACGCCTCCGTTTGGGTGATTATCGCAGAGTCTCTCTCGGGGACGAGGCTGACCTCGCCTCGAGGGGTTGACGGTAAACGTTTGCTCTTGCCGTCGCCACCGTCCGAACCCTGCGTCCCCAGGTTGCCCTGCACCCTTTTACTAAAAGCCGGATCGACTTCACCTAGCGCATTAAGATTGGCTCCTTGGTCTCGATAAAGATCTGGGGTGGTGACTGGGTTTAAATAAGGCAACGCAGTCTGGTTATCAAATCCGGCGTGAGGCGGAGTGACAGCCACATCTTGCCTCTGCACTTTCTGAGCCTCTAACTGTCCGTGATTAACGTCAATCAAATCCCTCTTCCTGCTCCGGCTGCCCTTGGTGGGAAAGTTCAGGCCGGGAACGCTCTGCATCTGGGAGTTGACGATCCGGACGAGGTTCTCCTTCGACAGCAGCTTCAGAACCCCGTAGCCGCCGGTGAAGTTCAGCTTCCGGTTCGAATCCACGCCGAACCCTTTCCCCGGCACGCCCGTGGTGCGGACGCTCAAATCGGCTCTGCTTCTGGATCTGGAGCCGGATTTGAACCTGGTTTTGTTGGCGTGAAGATCCGGCTTGTGGTGGATCGTGAAGGTCTTCTCTGACCTTCCCGTTCGGACAGAAGCCTCGCTCTTGGTGCCGTTCTTGACTTTCTTCACATCCTGGTTCAGCTCCTTGTTATTGGCCAATATGTGCAAAGTCATTTCCTTTTTATTGACGGAGTCGACCTCACGCTTGGGCTTGAAAGCTCGCCTCTCCTTGTTCGCCGCCGACGGCGCGGCGTGACTCTGCGATACTTTGGAACGGGAGAAGGACACGGCGTCGCCCTCCTGCTCGCGACTGATCGGGTTCCTCAGAGTCGCCACGGGCATCGCGTTGGCGTCCACGCTCGCATCCCGTTGGTCCGCGGCTCTGTGCGACACGCCCACTCCTCGCCGCCATACCCTCTTACTGGCCGAGCCGCCTCCCGGGAGCCCCTCCCAGAGGCACAGGGAAACCACCAGGAGCAGATTTCTTGTAATCATCTTGTCTTGTGGGGGGCGAGATGTCCTAATTTGAGCGAGGTTGGCTGTGAGGCAGGCCTTGTTTTCCGGTTGTCTTCATTCTCTCCTCTGTTGTCCCCTCTTTTCATACCCCTCCTCTGACTCTCTCACTCCGTGCCCTTCACACTGAGCCGAGGGCAGATGTCAGTCACTCCTTTTCTTTTTTTTCCCCTCTTCCTTCACGCTGCCTAATATCTTCCTCTATCTCACCGAGCCTCCCTCTGCTGGATTTTCCCCGCTCCTCGTGCGTAGCGTCTCATTCGGTTTCCCACGGAGGGTTGCACACCCTGAGAATAAAGATAAAGATAATTAAGTTAAAACTTTTAATCATTGCACTGCATTAATTAAAAGTGAAAGGCGGCACAGACAGGTAGGGAGAACTCGCAGACAAGCAGACGGGACGGCAATCACATTTTTCACAAGCGCGGAGGGCTTTTTAAGCCCAGAACACACATCCATTTATACCTCCATAATGACCCACGTGTTTTTTTTTCTCACATCTGCCAGATAGTCAGAGACAAAGTTATCATCTTACATTGAAAAAAGATAACACTATGAGAAAAATGCTCTGAGCGGCTATTAATGGGAACGACTGTCAAGGATTTTTTTTTGCAAAGCAAAAAGGGACCAGCTTGCTCCGTATCACTTTGATGCGTGATTAATTAGCTGGATTAATATTGTGCTTTGATCAGTCTAGTTAGTATCCCGATGCGAGCGTGCGAGCTGCAGACGCCCTTCGCCGTAACCCCGGCGCCTCGAGTGATGTAAAAGGTTCCTCGGCTCTCACGCAGCTGAAACACGCTCTCAGCGTGTCTCTCCGTGCACTGGAGCCTCAAATGGAAAAATCCTACGCCAAATCAAAATGTCAGATACAAATCACTGTGCCTCTCTCCAGATAAGAGCGTGCACGCTTCCTTAGGTTTTCAGCAACAACAGCCGACGCGTCTGACAAGTCAATAATGTGGCTGTTCCATTAACTGAAAAAACCTGTGTATGATTACTGTGTTCAGAAGAAGACAACCATGTGCATTAAAGCAATTACCCCTCCCCCTATTCTCTTTGACATTTGCGTGGATTCGTCACACAAGTTATGGACACAAATGTGTTTTGTGAGGTACTAGTGACCTTTGACCACCAGAGTCAGCTCAATTTGAGTCCAGATGGAATTTTATGCCGAATTTAAAGAAATTTCCTTGAGGCGTCCCCGAGATATTGTGTTCATGACGAGGCAGATGGACCTTACAAAAACGAAAAAATTAAAAAAGAACAGTTCAAATTAAAGCACCAGACACATCCCACATCCCATAATGCAACTCCCACCTGGTTATAGATAGATAGATAGATAGATAGATAGATAGATAGATAGATAGATAGATAGATAGATAGATAGATAGACTATATAAAAACTAAACTATATAAAAGAAAATCTAAATATGTAAATATTATGTTAAAAAACCCTGTAATATTTGTCTTTTTTGGTGTATTTTCTTTGATATAGTTCTGTTGTAAAAGCCCACGTCTTTCAAACTCCTCGCCTCGAGATCATCGTAACATTGGCTTTCTGTTAGAAATCCAGAGCCTTTAGCCTGAGATCAAGTCTAATAAGATCGTTTGCTGTTATTTTCTCAGACTTCTGTCTCGTTCAGAGCAGCAGAAAACACAATGCTGACCTTCATGTTCAAAAACGTACCCTTTAAAATGAGATTTTTTCCCCGAGGACAGAACTGAATCTGCAGAAATATTTGGTGAAGCTCGTCTGGGTAGAGTACGTGTCCCGGTGTGGCTCAGACATGACACCCGGTGTGGCTCATACATGACACCCAGTGTGGCTCATACATGACACCCGGTGTGGCTCAGACGTGACACCCGGTGTGGCTCATACATGACACCCGGTGTGGCTCATACATGACACCCGGTGTGGCTCATACATGACACCCAGTGTGGCTCATACGTGACACCCAGTGTGGCTCATATGTGACACCCGGTGTGGCTCATACATGACACCCGGTGTGGCTCATACATGACACCCAGTGTGGCTCATACATGACACCCGGTGTTGTGCAGACGGACCCTGTCAGCACATTCACCGCGGCGTGATGGAAGTTGGGATGTTCCTCCTGGAATACCTCCCCCACCCTCTTCTCTCATCTTCTCTTCAACGTCCTCCTCTTCCTCCTCAACTGAAAAAAACTAAACTCCTCCCCTCCTACTCCACGTTCTCCTTTCCCACCTCTTCCACCTGTCTCCTCCTCGGCCCATCCGTCTCCCTAAATCTCCCTCCATCTCCTCTCTTTAACCGGCTATTGTTTTAGTATCCTGTCCTCTAAACCGCCGCTCGCTTCTCTCCTCTTTTCCCGTCTCATCTGTGTCAATCACGGGGGGGGGGGGACTGTCACCGCGTCCCTCACCCTCCCTGCACTCTGGGGCTTCGATCAATCAGCCAATCTCCTTCCTTCGGCCTCGCCACATCGGAAGTGACAGGTGTCTCGCCGGCTTGACGACAGGCTGCGACGGCGTAATTGCTCGTATGAATCCGTCGTCAAATCCTAAAAAATGAGGCAAAGGAGGATTCATCCGGGAGTTGCGTAATCCTAGCCGGGAACACGGCGTGCAGACATTTACAGAATACGTTATATATAAACATCACGGAGGCCATTACGGAGGATGCGTTATCTCGGGTGTACAGCATGAGGAGGCGATCGGGGTGAATTCAATGACAGAGCCCCTCTCTCTCCCTCTCGCTCTCTCCCAGAGGAACTTATCAGCTGGGAGTTTGATGGCGAGGCAATCATTGCCACGGGCGCCGTGTTAACAAGCCCGGGGCAGGTGGCAGGATGCAGGCCTGGAATATCAACACGCCGCCACCACCGCCGCCGCAGCAGCCGAGCACAAATTTAAAACGCTTTTCGTATGTTGGACGTTTTGTCAATCTGAGGTTTTCCTTTGAAGCGCTCTTGAAGCTAAAACCCACATTTATTCTTTGATCCTTTTTTTTTTTTTTATCTTTTTCCACCATGTTCCAGGCCTCAAAAGCAGAATCAAGGCGTTTTCGGCGGCGTATTGATCCGCGTCACAGCCTTCTCACAAGGCGCCGGACACCTTTAGCTATCGACGGCTGTCTGGAGCAGCAAATGAGGGTAATTGTACGAAGTTTGAAGCTCATATTTCCTCATTAGTGTTTTCTATCATGTAATACGGCAAAAATAAAATGTGTTGTTTTGATGCTGAGTGGAACCAGCGAGCATCATGGTGGGGATTTCACCTGTAGCCTTTATGGCGCCGTGATTTCTAGAAGAGTAAATAAAGATGATTGGGCGATACAGCCGGGCGATACAGCCGGGCGCTCCAGGAGGCGTCTTCTTCCTAATTAGAGCTTTAGAAAATGCATAGCTGCAGTATATTCTGGAAGAGTTCGAAACTGCAGGAATCCAGCCATACTGTACTTCTGCACACCTGCAGGAAGTTTCCTGTTGACCTGGGGACATAAATATCTTAATGAATTCCCCCTTTACTGGCGCCGTTCCGCCTTAAAAATCCAAATTATCTTTTCGTTAGCGAGGACAGGAGGCAGGTCCTCGACATCGATCGTGAGCTGTCGCCGAACGTAACGAGACTGAAAACTTTAATTACGATTCACCTCCTCGCCGTTTGACTTCTTCTTTCTCTCTCCTGTCAGAAACGCCAGCAGCAGCTCGCCCACGCTGCACCCTCTCCACCACCATGAACAAACAGTGTGACTTCAAGCCCCGCTGACAAAATAGCTGAAAAAAAAACCCCACACATTTACTTATGCATTTTAAAAACACCACATAACTGCCCGGACAAAGCCACATTCATCCACCCTCTTGAACGAACACACACTTCCTCCGACACATTCTTGTTTTCTACAGAAAATCTTAGCCCTGGTATCTAAGCAGAAGCTCTGGGGAACGCCTCACTGGACGCACTGAAGTCAAAGAGAAGAAAGGAAGCGCTCGCTCACCCCAGGAGGGGAGAGAAGAAGGCAGCCACCCAAAAAGAATTATGCATGGAGCAACAAAGGTGAGCTCCAGAGTGGAGGAGGAGGAAGAGCATGGGAACGGCTGTGAGTGTGTGAGGAAGGTAGGTGGCAGCAGGAGGGCTTGTGGGGGGGTTTCCTCCTTGGAAGAGCGAGTGGCTAGTTTTAAGTGCAAAGCGCCATAAAGCAGCTCCGTCCTCGCCTTGAACCTCGGCACATAAAAGCCGCTCTGTCTCCGAGTGAGGAGGTGAAGAAAAAAAGCAGCGGGGGCTTTCGTCTGTTAATGTACGAGCTCGTTTTCGCCTGTTTCCCCCCTCATCTTCTTCCCCTCCTAGCCTCCACCTTCCTCTTCATCACCCCGCCTCGTCTCCTGCTTCCCCTCCGTCCCCCCGCCTCGTCTCTGTCTTCGCCTACGTCCCCCTGCCTCATCCTGCCTCTGTACCTCCGCCTCGTCTCCACGTCTGCCCCCCGCCTCGTCTCCGTCATCGCCTACGTCCCCCTGCCTTGTCCTGCCTCCGTACCCCCGCCTCATCTCCGTCTTTTCCTCTGTCCCCCCACCTTGTCTCCATCGTCCCCTCTGCCCCCCCTTCGTCTCCATCTTCTTCTCTGTCCCCCCCCTCGTCTCCACCTTCCTCTTCATCACCTCGCCTCCTTTCCTTCTTCTCCTCTGTCTCCCCCTTCATCTCCATCTTCTCCTCCGCCCCCCTTCTCCATCTTCCCCTCTGTCCCCTGCCTCGTCTCCATCTTCTCCTCCGCCCCCCCTTCTCCATCTTCCCCTCTGTCCCCCGCCTCGTCTCCTTCTTCTCCTCTGTCTCTCCTCTTCTTCTTCCCCTCTGCCCCCCCCTTGTCTCCGTCTCCCCCTCTGCCCCCCGCCCTCGTCTCTGTTGCAGGTGCTCACCTGTGGACATGAGATAATTCCCCAGAGGCCGGAGGTTTGTGGAGAACAACGGCAGGTAAACAATGTGACGGCTTCGGCTACACAGTCGAACAAAAAAAAAAAAAGCAGCAGAATGAATTTACAGTGTTTGCATGGCGTAAGAGCTGTGAAATTCAGCCCGCTTGCGGGTGGCTGTTTGCCTACTGGTGAGATTAAGACTAAAAAGCCTCAGTGTAACAGAGCTGCGACAGGGGGGCTTTGGATTTGCCTGGCTCTCAGCAAGATCAATGGGGGTTACGTTAAATGGCAAGAGTCAGAGGCTTGTCGAGCATCCGGCGCAGAACGCCGCGCTTCAAAAAAAATACAGTAACGAGCGACGACGTCGGCGAACATGAGAGATTTAAAAAAAAAAACATTTTTACGATAAGACGCCGGATTGCATTTGTAAAATCCTTCCAAATTCATATAATCACTAAATTAGTGATTAGGGGGTTGCACCATTAAAACGTGTGGGAAAACATCTGGTGATGCTATCCAGCCGTAGTCGGTGCTGCAGATATCCAGAGGGAGCCGGGGCGAGCGGCTCCGTAATGCGAGCTGCTATTTTATCTCAGCCTACAGTATATAAACGGCGAGCGGTGCCATAAAGATCAAATAAATCTTTGACAGGAGACGATCCAGAGAATCACAATGCCAGCAGACGTGCCAGCGGGTCACGACAGGGACAACATTTGTTGCCCGTATCTTAATGCCTTGGCGCGGGTTCAAGCAGTCCTCCGTGTGATCCGTCTGGATGCGAGGGAAAGTGCTGGCTAAGTGCGCCACGGCTGTAACAACGGTGACGCCGTTGACCCACTGAGCCTCTGATTTACCGGCCGAGTCGCTGCTCATCACTCAGGCCTTTTATGAATGATTAAGCATGCATGAGGAACAGGTGGTAATTGTCTCTCTGCGTGGCAAGAGTGAAGGTGAGGATAGAGACCGAAGAGTCAAGAAAAGCTCCATTTGGATGGAGAGAAAACCGAGCAGGAGGGGAGTTAACTTCATAAAAAAAGGAGGTGAATCTCACTGAGCTGTTTTGCCATTTTTTTCTCACAGGGGACGTTGTTTTATTAATATTCCTCCAAGGGATGCAGCAATCCAACAGTTTCTCTCCAGATACCAATACCTCAACTCTGGCTTTGTGAAGATAAGGTCGGACACAGGCGCTCTCTTTTTCCACAACCCCTGTCTCCTGGAAATTACTTTTATACATTATTGTTTTTCCAGTTACACCGTGCTGACAAATGTAATTGCTGGCTGGGTGGTGTTTTTTTTTGTTTTTTTGAGCAAATGAAGAACTGCATTAAGTTTAGAAACCAGTCCAAGGTTTTGCATCCTGAGGGCTGTCTGGCATTCGGTTTAGACGGCGACAACACTTTGAGATTAAGGTTCAGGGGAGCACCTAAACCGAGACCACAATCTTTCCCTGACCTTAACCAACGCAACGCTGTCGGACATTTATAATTACAATCTGAGCCAGACAGTGGCTAAAACAATCAATTTTATTGGACGTACGTTGATGGTGCGATAGGGTTGTACCGCTGTCTGTTCCATCAGAGACACAAAAACATGGGAAAACAGGGTCCAGGTTGACAAATACCACAGTTACCCTCTAAGGTAACATAAGGCTACTTGATTCACCTCAGATCTTGGCTGATACCGATCAAACCAATCGCATTGCTGCATCCAATCCAATCTCCAATACCAGTCATGAACATCAAACATGTTTAAAATAAGACCACGTCCCTTCAAGAAAATACCTTTAACTGTAAATTAGATGCGATTACATGAACTGTGGATAATATTTTACATAAAAACGGTAAAGTCGATTTCATCTCAAGATCATTTTTAAGACGTATGAACACCGGCACCGAGGTGAAATCTCCCATGCTCTATTTATTAAAAAGATATTGTTCTTTTCATGGTGGATGATCCTGCTTCTGGCTACATTATACGGCCACCACAGATCATTATCACGTTACTGAACTACAACTACATGGCTCCACCATTAGGCCCCTGTTTGTGGAGACGTTGACGGGCCGATCAGCTCCGATGATCTTCACCCACAAAAGGTCAGCTTCTTGTAACAGGCAGCTCGTCTGGTTCGAGACGATGTCTTCCTCCGTAAAGGTGCTCAGCTTTTCTTTTCTTTTTTTTTTTTTACAAAACGTTGAGTCATCAGCTGCCATGGCGGTTACACAGAATCGCACCTGATGCCTATCAAGCCCCGTCTGTCTTCTTCTTCTGCCTGACTGCACGTGGAAACATCAAAAAGCTATCTGATCCTTTTCAACACACTGGCTGACATTTCAACAGGAAGTCCTTGGGAATCGCAAGATGGACTCATCTCTCCGAAGCTCGCCGTGTACGTGTGGAGTAGCATGTTTGTTCGTCCGGATGTGTGTGAAAGAATAAGAAAAGACAGAATTTTTCATGTGAGCTGCCGGGGAGGATGGTGGAGAGGACACGGGGAGGTGAGGTCGTTTCAGAGATGAATAAACACAACAAAGCCAAGGTTGCCGGCGATGATATGTGATGGATTACCGGGGCAGATACGGCACATCGTAGGGTGGCGTCAAGGCTATCGGCCAATAGGGAGAGTGAATAATGACCCTCGATATTCCACCTTAATCGGCAGCAACTCGCTCTCCAATTTACGTTTAGGGGTCTTTCTCGTGTTCGCGGGCGGCGAGCGGAAAGAGAGACGACATCGAGCTTTTTTTAATGGCCGTCTTGATAGAATCAATAACCCTCTGCTGTGCACCGAAAACTTTCTCTGAATGGGTTCTCGGCAGGTGTCCGGGCTTCAGCTGCGTGCTGCGATACCCGGTGGGGTTGCAACGAGAGATGTATTGATGTTTGTTCAGTAGGCGGAGATGATTCGGAAAAAGTTGTTTGGTTTAGATTTCATGGTGGTGGTTTTTGGTTTACCGTGGTCACGGTGGATGGTTGATTCTGATTGGCTGCAGGGTTGTCCATTAACTCCTATAAAAGGACACCTGCGTAGTCCGCGTGCTGTTCTAAATCAATGAAAACATAAATACTATTTAAATATCTAATTTACACCAATGAGTGCAGTCCTTCAGTGCTTCTGAACTGTAAGCTGCAAGAAGTGAGTTACATTGCCCCCTCTGGAGATATAGAGTACTGCATTGGTGGTGTTTTTTGTAGTTAACATGACACTAGTTCCCTCAACAAAAAGCCAATTGCTGAATAGTGCAGAAAACTATCATGTGGAAAACACCACGTTTAAGGCATTTGAAGCATGAACGCAATTGCCAGAAGTAAAAAAAAAAAAGCTAAAGTTTGGCTTTAAATGAACAAACATTTATGGATACGTAGCACTTCTATGACGAAAGGCTTGGAAGCAGCCCAGACTGCGTGTTGGGACCACACAAGGCGCCACAAGAGGCCTCGAAAATGTATTAAAATGAAATTGACGAGAAAAAAAAAATCACTTTGATTGAATTGCTCAACAGAGAGACGAGGAGTCCCACACAGACATTGCATGGCTGAGCAGTCGCCACCACACTGATGGGCCTGAATCATTCATTCATCTATATAATTCTTTCATTAAACTCTCATGTCCCTTGGTACTCCCCTCGGAGCCCCGGAGGTACGACTCAAAACTTCTCAGCCCACATTCAAACCCTTCCTACAGCTCAACGTGCCTCAGCGCCATCGCTGGATTTCTAACGTGAAACATCTGCAGGAAGTGTGGTTGTATTGATCGGACACAAGATCGGAAAAGTAGAAATAATTGGAGGAAATTAGCGACCGGATTTTGTTGTTTGGTCGCGCCGGCCGTGACTTCGCCGGAGCTGCTGCTCCGCCCGATCAAAGATGGAGCCCGGAACGGCGGTCGTATCTTTTCAACATCGACTCGTTATCCGTGTTTTGTCAGAACCATCTTTCCCAAGGATGTTGTTCAGTCCTGCTGCTTATCGGAGCCCGCTGCGCTGCTAGAACTTTGTGTGAACACATGGGCCTGCAAGCTTGTACTGTCACAGCTTTTAATCCCCCTCGTTGGAGTCCCAGCCTCATTAGCATAGATACCCCCTTCTCCTCTTCGTATGACTTTAATGCTCCCTAGGTCTTCCTTCCTGCTTCTGCATCATAACTGACAGGATATTTTTGGGAATTCTAATGATGTTGGCCCCAATCTTCAAATTCATTTGGCTTTTGTCTCTCTCTATTTGGGTCAGTTTGCTGTTTTGTTTATTTTCCGGCGGCTCAGGGTGGACGGAGCAGATTGCGGCATGTTTAAGTCGCCGTCTCCGGCAGGTTAGAGTGCTGGGAGGCCACCTTGGGTGAGGATCGGATAAAGGATGGCGAAATAATAGACAGAGCTTTGTGCGGCAAGATGCTGCAACACCCTCCGCTTCGTGGGCAAGCGGGTTCACGAGCCTCCCTTTTTCCTTTTAGTTTTTGCTTTCCAACAATATTTGTGGCGCGTGGTTTTTATTTGGGACCTTCTTCCATGCTAGTGCAAGCCAGTAAAACACGGCTGTGGGTGTATGTTGGAGGAAGATTTCCAAGCTGTCCGTCTCAGTGTGTGTGTGTGTGTGTGTGTGTGTGTGTGTGTGTGTGTGTGTGTGAGATCAAAGTTTGGCAGCGTTTGGCGATCCTTTTCTGCGGGGTACATGCATGCTGGGTATGTTTGGGATGTTCTGGCGGCGCTCCAGCACTGGGACTACAAATTCCATTTAAGACGCAGGGGGGCGCCGGTCGATATACCGGTGCACACACACACACACACACACACACACACACGCTACAACACACACACACACACACACTACAACACACAAGCTGAAATATCCTCTCAGAAACACACTTCACACCATCCAAAAAGGGAAACAGAGCTGTGAGTCTCTTGTGGCTTTCCAAGGTCACCTCTTCCTCGATGATGGCGCAGTAACGTTCACACCTCTGGCATGTGAGGGCGGCGCCGCGGGGGCCCAGGTCGCTCTCAAACATATCACCCCCCACGGATACCCCTTTCTTCCTGCTTCTAAGACGGAGATAGTAGCCGTCAGACAGCGAAGACCGCAGGGGGAGAATCCCCTCCACCCCCCTCCGCCCTCGGCTTTTGTCTCTAATGTGGAGCAGGGATGGCAGGGGCCGCCGCGTTTAGAAAAGCCCTGTGTTTCTCCCATAAAAACCACATCTATGGCCGTGGAGAAGCTTACACTGTAATCCTGCATGACGGATTGAGTCTGCCACTGCAGCACTCGCCCGCTCTCTTTCGCTCCCTTTTCTTTGCCTCCTTGTCCAACGGAAACTTCTGCGGCGCGTGTGGACACGAACGTTCGTCAACACATCGCGACGCATCCGAAGACGCGTACATCCGAATTCATGCCATCTCCCCCTTCCCCCTTAAAAACAAAAAAATATATAGCAGCCTATATCTGCTATAAAAATGCACCAACAGTCAAGAGAGTGAATAAATAGATGTCAGCGGCAGGGAATAGAAAATAAGTGTCCTTTTTTTTTTCTTATTTTGCAAGTGAAAGAACAGAATGTAAAAGATACCGTCACACAGACTTGCACAGCACAAGCCAATGAATCCCAATGGGGGAGCCTCAGTGAAGGCGAGTGCCGGAGAGGTATATGGATGACCTGGATTCGGTTTCCGTGCTCCCGTGGCATGGATTACTGCCCACTGGTGGAAATGGCTCCTAATATAAAGGGCATTTATATGCTCACGGATCACTACTATTAGGAGCCCTCTGAGCCTGATTTGCTCCCGTCCTTATCTATCCATCCTCTTGTCACTCCAGCTCTTTGTCTCTCTCTCTCCCTCCTGCACATCCATTCTGTACTTTACCTCTCACTCTGTTTCATAATCTCCTCTCTCCTCTTTCTCTCTGGGTATTAGGCATTCAAAGATCTTTCTGTAGCATGTGGTAGAAGTTATCACCCCATCTCTCCCTCCCTCACTCCCTCTCTCTAATCTTCCTTAATCTTCCAGCCCAGAGTGAAGTGAGAATTAGTTTCTCACTCTCCTTCATCAATCTCTCGCACCTCCTCTCCTTCCACCTCCTCCTCTCTCCTCCATCTCTCGCTCTCCTCTGGATCATCCTCGCCAGCTGCTTTCTTAATCCTCCTTCTTGCTCTGTTCGTCTCCCTCGACTTTCACTCTCATTCCGCTTCGTGTCATCAACAAAACTGCAGAGGTCATTTCGGCTTTGCCCCTCGTGTGTCTCGCTTTCCCTCCTTCCATTTCCGCCGCTCACATACTTTCCGGCTCTCACTTCAAAAAGGCTCCGGGGGACGTTTGCCCGTTAACCCTGAGCCGGCGTCCTCACCTGCTCGCTGTCGGCCGTGCACACGAACGCCGAGGCGAAAGCAGACGTTAACACACTCGAAGGCGTCAGGAAGCACGAAAACACTCGGTTGAGGTCAGACTCCATTCAGCGTTCGCTTCCGGAATGTTTTGCTACTAAAAGGCGAGCGCTTTTTCAAGTTCCATTGTGTCCCGTTTCGCTTCTCACTTTGAACCTTTTCCAGGATTGAAGTTGTGATGAATTTTGCCGATTGTACTCGATTGCACTCAGACTCCGCCGCTAGCCTTCAGGGCGCAGAAAGCACTTATCAGAACCATCAACGGAAGGCTGAACGCTGTTGGCGAGCTGCAGCACCACGGAGAGGGATGAAGAAACTGAAAAAGTTAGAGGTCGTTGACGTCGCCTCACAAATCCAAAAATACATTTTCCGTGTTTGTTTTCTGCGTTTAAATCACGTTAGTTAGGAACGCGTTATGTATGATTTTGTGTTCCAATTTCCCACAATGCACTGAGCTCAGGAGAAGCACAGTAACGAGTGCAAGGCATGAGAAACCACCAGTATAATGAGGTGCAGTTTCAAAAAATATCTACATTTTTTTCATGCCAATAAAAGTCTCTTAAAAAAAAACGCATAATTAGTGAAACGCCTCGGCCGCGAGTGCCAGAGAGGAAAGCGACGTCCCGGTGCACTAAACGCTCCTCGTGTCTCTGCAATGCATCATTTTAACTTCCCGGTCTTATTAATAACTACAGCGTTAAATTCCAACAGGAATATAAAAAAAAAAAAAGAAGGCGTATTCGCCAAGCTGCTCGGTTGACTCGCACACCGAGTTTCAAAGCGGCGCCACGCACTTTCACTTTGAATAACGGTTTGATTGCACACGAGCCGCCACGCGGGAGGACACCCATTTACATTTCACAGTCCCGGCGGACGGAGAGCGACAAATTAATATTAATTCCACACATTTCTCATTATCAGGGCGGGCGTAATCATGATGAATGCTATCCGGCGTCCAGCGAGCCTTTAGGGTGAGACAAAAAACAACAAAAAAGGCAGGAAATACTGAGCCTGGAGGAATTAATCCAAGTAGAAAAAAGGCCTTTTAGTCGTGACCTTAACATTAAGAGTGCATTTAAATGATCATGGGGGCTCTGGGAGCTGCTGCATTTTAAACACAGCCATGCTAGCTGCTCTGTGAGGCACTAACGGTGATGATGCTGATGTTTTGCACCTATAATCCCATGTTCACCATCTCATTTAAGTGTTAGCTCATAGTAAACTGAGACTTCTTTGGTCTGAAACCAAACTATTGGACATATTGAGTTACTACAATTCATTGTCACGTTAGTCTTAAAGCTAAAACACAACAGGTTCCAACACATGCAGCATCTTAACAGCATCTTCCAATCTCCTCGCAATAATTACACACGTTCCTCTACTCCAGAAAAAACATTCAGAATCCTGTTTGAGTTGTAAATTGTCCCCAGAGACCCAAATCTAACTCCTACTTAAGTTCCCGTGCACACAATGGTACTGTGAGGAAACAAGAGAAGAGAAACCGCCGAGCGAAGCCACGGAAAAGCATGAGAGTAGGACGCTTTAGGAGAAGGATAAAAAAAGGCAACAAAAGGCCGTTAATGCAGAAAGCAGGAGGGATGTAGCGGTAAAAAAATATATATAAAAAATGAAGATTAGACAGAGTGGGATAAACGGGAGAGGACACACATGTGATGTGAAGTTAAAAAAGATACGGGGATGAAGGGAGAGATTGGCATTTGGTGATCGTAAACATCCCTCCATCTTCTTTTTCTGCCCTTTTCGGGGTAGAATACAGGAGATGGGAGGGGGGGGGGGGGGGAGGAGAGATGAGGATTGCACTGAGCTAAAATGGATAAGGGCTGATTACGGCGTGGGTGAATACTGGGTCAGGTTGTCGCCTTAATCAGGAGTGGATTAATACAGTAGAGCTGGAGGAGACGGGTTCAGCTGTGGAGGGTTTGTGCTGGTGGAGAGAGAGAGAGACAGAGAGAGAGAGCTGGGCGCTCCGTCATTAGCATGCATGCAACAAAGCGTGAGAAATCACATCAATCGTGGGGAATGCTAATGGCAGTGATTGGCGTAATCACAGCAACACGGGCGGCAGGGTGAGACAACAGGAGGTCAGCCGCTTCCTGGTTGTTATTCCTTCATAACACACACACACACACACACACACACACACACACGTCACCAGCCCTGATGATTGACAAACATTGTGCTCCTTATTTGAATCAACTTTTGTTGCCAAATTTTTGGAAAGTCAAAAAACCCGACTTCGAATCCCGACTCGACGCCGAAACATCCCGCATCGCCGCCGCCTCCCAGCTGGCATCACTTCCTCATCTCTCACTTATTTATGTAAAGACGGGGCTTTGCAAACAGGCTTTTCTATGAGTGTGTGTGTGTGTGTATAACAGTTACCACAGTAACGAATGGACCGCCGGTTCATCCCCGGCGGCGGCGGCGGCGGAGCTTATATCCACAATCAAGGCAATTAACCTGTGTACGTCTGCTGGGATCCCACAGCTGTGGGGGAGACGGAGTCCAACGCTGGAACCGACCAAAGTCTAGCTGGTAGAGGGCATCTGTTCGACAAATCAGCGGAGCTACAGTATGTAATCACGTTTCACACCACGCTAATCACTGCAGCCTAATTTATCACCGCTATCAAAACATTCTTATGCGCTATTAAGGCAGAGCAGACGAGGAGGAGGGAGAGACGGAGGGAGGAGGAGAGGGAGACTGAGGGAGGGGGAGGCAAAGCTGTCTGAGGGGGGAGACAAGAGGGGAGAATGCAACATTGTGAATATGTCCAAAAGGGCTCCGATTTGTCTAAAGCTCACTAATTCAATCTTGGAAATCCGATGGAGTGACTGAGCCCTCTCCCCCCTCGCCCTCCTCCCCCCTGTCCTCTCCTCTTCCTCCCTAACCCAGGCCTCCTCATCTTCTTCTTCAGAGCTCTCATAGTCCCTAATCCGGCTACTGATAGCGACACCCTGTAAAGGAGGGAGACACCAACACCACACGGGGGTGGGGGAGAGAGCGAGATGTAAGGCAGAGGGGAGGAAGAGGGGAGGAAGAGGGGTGAGGAAGAATAACAGAGGATTGCGTGGCAATAGAACTCTGTTGGTCGCATCAAATTCCTCTTTAATTAAAAGTCTAAATCCTCCTCACATTAAAGCCCCTACTTTATAATTACCACTCTGATCTCTCCCCCCCCTCCCCCCATACCTCACCCCCCCTCCTCAAATCGAAAGAAAAACAATTAAAAACTTTTGAGATTTTTACTTCAAAGCCCATTAATTAAAAATCGCCAATGAACAATGGTGCAATATTGAGGCAGACCCCCACTTTGCTCATTAGCCGCTGGTTAATTGATCCTAACGGCAATGTTTACCAATGGGACGCTAAAGTCGAAAACATTATCATTTTACCTCGGCTAATTGCAAGTCTTTAAAGGAGGGGGGGCCAAAAGGGAATTTCTGGATATTTGAGATCACAGGGAAAGTGAATTTCAGACGCTCCTCTGTGGTTTCGTCTCTGTGGGATAGCAGTCGTTTTATAGCGCTTATAAAAAGGTTATGGGATATTCCATATTACATACCTAAACAATTTAGCAAAATAGTTAAAGAAGGTGGGAGCGCCAGAAGCAGGAGGATGGTGGTCAGGTAGCAGCGTAGTGGACTCGCCCTCCACTCCCACCTCAGTGTAAAGGCCAGACAACCCCTCATCCATCAAAACTCCATTACCCAAAATCCATCATAACGGCTCCCCCAACAGCAAAAGACCCGAATGCTTTTTACTTTTCACCAGGACCATAAATACACTCACGACTTCCTCGGTATTAACTTTCTTTTGGCCGCCTTTCTCAAAACAATTTCGACTCTTATTTCCTTCCTCCCGCCTTTTGACTCCCCCACCTGGGGGTCGGGAGGGAGGGAGGGAGGGAGGGGAGGGCAGCTAATAAAAGGCTGCTCTCAGAGGAACACGGGTGAGACGTATCATGGTGCTTCTCAGCCCAGCTCACCGTGAAGCCAGCTATGAAAAATTCAGTGCCGCTGTCGCCACCGGAGAGCTTCCCTCTGTCATTAAGCCACTCGGTCGCAGGTCTCTCTCTTTTTCCTGCATTTCCACTATATAAATATTTAGCCCCCCCTACCTCCGACCCGCTCTCTCCTCCTTTCATCGGAGCTCTATTCACCTCCTCGCTATTACAATCTCATTTCCATTTCCTTCAGGTTTTTTCTTCCATGTGAGGGAGAGCACGATTTGACCCGATTAATAAATCCTCCCACGACGGAGCGGAAACAAGGTGCGGATGCAAAAATTGATTTTTCAACAGCAGCAGAAAAAGAAAAGGGCATCGTTGGGGGGGGGGGGAAATTGTTGGCGTTATTAACATGAGTGATGATGTCGTTAGCGTGATCCCTGGACCCGTCTCTAGCGCTGTTAGCATGTCCGCGGCGCGCTGTGACAATGTGATGAGCGGGTTTAGGCGTTAAGTCAAGTCTGTCGGTGGGAAAAAAAAGGGCAAAGTCGCAGATTGGCTGCCGTCTCATGTTGAGTCACAAACTCAGGAGATAAATAGAGCCGTGAACGCAGCGAGATGCAGATCGCTAGGTGCTACAAACCCACGTTTTCATTCACACTTACCCCATTACACACGAGATAACAGCACTTTAAAGTCGCCTTTTTAATGGCCCTCGCTCACAATAAATCCCTTCATCAAACCTTCACTCACACCTGCTTCCTTTAAAAGGATGAATAAGAAAGAACTACTCTCATTGACTTCTGGTAGTAACTAGTCATGGAGATAGTTGGGCTTTGTCTGCCAAGGTTTTGAGATTTTCCACCACGATACGATTTTATCTTCATTACTATAACTTGAAAAATGTTTAAAACAGCTGCATTAAAAAATAAATGAACAGCAAAGCTATTTCACTACTTTATATGCATGTGATGGAACATCTAAATGTCAATTAGCTTCTAATTTGCATGAGAAATAAAGGAAAATTTGTTGTTTACATCATCTGTTTACAGTGATTTAACTCAGATTATTAATATTTTACTATTATTTTTGCTGGGAGCTCCTCCGTGGTGTTGCAGGATCAGAGCCTGAAGAGGAGGCAGCGGGAAGAGTGATTGAATAAATAAACTTACAGTCCAAATAGAGCAGAAGGTCTGACAGGTGGATCCAAAAACCGGTAATCGGGTAAAGAGCGAGGAAGGCTGCTGACTGGGCGGACCAACGTGGACAAACTGGGAAGTAAGGAGCAGAGGAAGTGGGCCGGTGAAAGATTGATTGGTGGAAGTGAGAACAGCTGAGCAGCAGGTGAGCTGAGGGAATCAGACACTCCAAACTGGCAGGAAACCACTCAACGGCAGGAAGTAAAACAGGAAGCACTAGACATGATTGATATGAATAAAGGACACAAAAATCCCTCTCTGTTCCTGTATTTCATTTTCTGTTCTTGTATTTCTCTTTAACTATATTTCTAGGTCTGTATTCCCTCTCTGTTCCTGTATCTAGGGGGGTTTAGCTCAGGAGGTAGAGCGGGTTGGCTGGCAACCGCAAGATTGCCGGTTCGATCCCCGGCTCCTCCTAGCTGAGTGCCTGGTGTCCCTGAACAAGACACCTCACCCTAATTGCCCCTGACGAGCTGGCTGTTGCCCTGCGTGGTTGACTCCGCCGTCAGTGTGTGAATGTGTGTGTGAATGGGTGAATGTCAGTCATTACTGTAAAGCGCTTTGGAGAAAAGCTCTATATAAATGAGGCCATTTATTTGTTCCTGTATTTCCCTCTCTGTTGCTGTATTTCCCTCTCTGTTCCTGTATCTGTTCTTGCATTTGTTCTTGTATTTCCCTCTCTGTTCCTGTATTTCCCTCTCTGTTCCTGTATTTCCCTCTCTGTTCCTGTATCTGTTCCTGTATTTCCCTATCTGTTCCTGTATTTGTTCTTGTATTTCCCTCTCTGTTCCTGAATTTGTTCCTGTATTTGTTCTTGTATTTCCCTCTCTTCTTCTGTATCTGTTCCTGTATTTCCCTCTCTGTTCCTGTATCTGTTCCTGTATTTCCCTCTCTGTTCCTGTATCTGTTCTTGCATTTGTTCTTGTATTTCCCTCTCTGTTCCTGTATTTCCCTCTCTGTTCCTGTATTTCCCTCTCTGTTCCTGTATCTGTTCCTGTATTTCCCTATCTGTTCCTGTATTTCCCTATCTGTTCCTGTATTTCCCTCTCTGTTGCTGTATTTGTTCCTGTATTTCCATCTCTGTTCCTGTATTTGTTCTTGTATTTCCCTCTCTGTTGCTGTATTTGTTCCTGTATTTCCATCTCTGTTCCTGTATTTGTTCTTGTATTTCCCTCTCTGTTGCTGTATTTGTTCCTGTAGTTCCCTCTCTGTTCCTGTATCTGTTCCTGAATGTGTTCTTGTATTTCCCTCTCTGTTGCTGTATTTCCCTCTCTGTTCTTGTATCTGTTCCTGTATTTCCCTATCTGTTCCTGTATTTCCCTCTCTGTTCCTGTATTTGTTCTTGTATTTCCCTCTCTGTTTCTGTATTTGTTCCTGTATTTCCCTCTCTGTTCCTGTATTTCCCTTTCTATAACTGTATTTCTAGGTCTGTATTTCCCTCTCTGTTCCTGTATTTGTTCTTGTATTTCCTCCTCTGGTCCTGTATCTGTTCCTGTATTCCCTCTCTATGCTTCCCTCTCCCCTCTCGACAGCCCATGGCAGCTTTATAACCCCCATCCCTCCCTTCCTCACCACTCCAACAGAATGCTGTCAATTATTTATTAATCTCTCCGCTCAATAATAATGTCCTAATTGTCCACGCTTCTCTTGTGCGCCTCGTCACGCTCCTTCCACAGCACTCTCTCTGGGCCACCGTCGCCGCCTTTCACACTTCCCTCTCCACCTCATCTCTCCCTGGTTCTTTTCCTTCTCCATCTCTCTCTGTGCGTTTACAATCCCTCCCTCAGTGTAGGCAACAACCCACTTCTATTTCACTCTTCTCTTTTCTGCTTCTCTGTCGTCATCATCATCATCATCATCATCATCTCTACCTCGCCGTCACTCCCACAGCCTGTCTATCCTTTTCTGCCCCCCACCCCCAACATTCCCACCCATCTCCGGATCGTGAGCCTGGCAAACCAGCGCCCCCTTCTTCATTCAATGATGTCCCGAGTGTGGTTGTTATTGTTAGCACTAATAATGAAGGCCCTCCGTCTCGCTCGCTGCCAGCCTGTCACAGGAACCATCATCAATAGGCGCCATCCCTCATCTCCATCTCTGGCAATCACCGGCCTTATTACTATCATCTCAGGGGAGAGGAGGGCACGCTCACACTGAGACCCCCCCACACACACACTCACACACACACACTGCCAATGTGTGTGTGTGTGTGTGTGTGTGTGTGTGCAGACAGAATGAGACACGTAGGGGGTGGATGGATGGATGGAGAGCCTGAGGAGAAGAGAGTGAGAGAAATGGAATTGGAAGACACTGGAGGGAAGTGACAGAGGAGAAATGTGTGTGTGTGTATGTGTGTGTGTGTGTGTGTGTGTGTGTGTGTGTGTGTGTGTGTGTGTGTGTGTGTGTGTGTGTGTGTGTGGATGCTGGGTGGTAATGTGTTTGGCTGGCTGGTATAGGTGGGAGTGTGAGTGAGCGAGTAAGTGAGTGAGTGAGTGAGAGAGAGAGAGAGAGAGAGAGAGGGGTGTGTGTGTGTGTGTGTGTGTGTGACGAAGACAGACAAAGCTAGAGGGAGTTTAGAGATTCTTATGTGTGTGAGTGTGATATGTGCATATACAGCGTGTGTGAATGTGGGTGGTGTGTGTGTGTGTGTGGTGTGTGTGTGTGTGGGTGTGTGTGTGTGTGTGTGTGTGTGTGGCAGGCAGAGCTGTTTGAGTGTGTACCAGGAGAGTGAAGACCCCTCTAGGCTGTTGTTGCATTTTGTATCCAGGACGCACACTGACATGAATGTAATTGGTGGAAACTAGCTCGGTTTGTGGTTCCGTGGAAATGGAGACGCAGTCGCCCTCTTACTGCCCGTCTCTCCCACTTTGTCTCCCCCTCCGTCCCACAGCTCCGTCCACACTCCCCGACTGCTCGTCCCTCCTCCCACCCCCGCTCGTCTTGTTGATTTTGCTCTCTGTATTGTCAAACCTGTTCATGTGTGAGATAAATTCCCTGTGGAGCAATTAGAGTCATTTTTAAAACTTCCTTTCTCATTTACAGCCCCACGCTCCCCCCCCGCCCCCCCACCTCCATCCCCTTTCTTGTCTTTACTCCTTCCTCCCCTCCTTCCCGTCCTTGCCCTCTCAAAGATTTGTGTCTCCTCGCGGTGTGTAAATGTGAATACTCACACCTTTGCTTTGACCTCGACTGACTACGTCTCCTCCTCCTGGTTGACCTCGGCTCCTGGATCTTGACCCCCCCCCCCCCTTCCATGACTATGCTCCAAAATCAATTACTGGGGAATCGTACGGCCGCCTCGACATCTCCATAGGGACGCTCCTCCGAGTGCCACGCGACATCAGGTCAAACAACACAAGTTTTGAAGCCAAAAACATTAGAAATGCTCACAGAATCCCCAAAAGGTCGTGACCTTAGCATGATAAGGTTTTATCAACTTTTTTCCCCGTCACATTCAATGTCATACTAAAAAAAAAACGGCTGCAAAAAATGGGTTTCAAGTCAGCGCTGCTGCACAAAAAATGTCAGCGTGCTGTATCATCACGAGTCGAGATTTAATCCAACATCTGCACTTTTTTGGATTATTTCATTATTTCATTATTTCCTCTGATTCCTTTCGGAATGGAAGAGTGAAAAAACAGGAATGAATTGCTGGCACTTTTTGTCTTTTTCAGAAAAGAACGGCAGTAAGCACCGGTTGGTTTCCTGACTCCGGGTAATAAGACAGCTCACGCAGAAAGGTGTTGAGGGTTTTTTTTTTCACCCCCTGCTCCCATGGCAACCAACGAGTTGGTGTCTAAATGAACTTCTTCTCACCCCGATGTGAACCTCGCTGCAGCCCGAACTTCTTTACCGGAGCTCGGTTGAGGGAGCAGAGGTGGGTGGGGTTAATCCCCCCCACCGCTAAACTGTGCCCTGTTACCTTCTACATTCAATTACCTCCGCTTAATACGGCCGCTCCACCTTCACTGTCGGCGCCGGCAGAGAAGCCACTTTCCTCTTAACTCCGGTCCAGAGAGTGCGTCCTCCGGGAGAGCCAGGTATATAAAAAAAAAAAAAAAGTCATAAACACGGGATTCACGCCGATTGGTGTGGAGCTGATTGATGGAGCGGGGGGGCGAGTTCATGTGGTAGAAAGGTAGAAGTGTGAAGATGCATAAAGCCTTTTTTACGACGCAGCACAGATACATTGTAACCGAGTACAAACGACTCGTACACTATGTCTCCTTGCACAAATATAATCTCACACACACACTATGTCTACCCCCCAACACACACACACACACACACCGCCGCCACCACCAGTGCTGTGTGTTTGTGGGCTGTATCTCTGGGAAAAGTGATAGGTCCTTGTCTAAGCTGGAATGAACCCAGAGCTATAAATACACGCTGGGAAATATATCCCTGAAATAAAGCGCCAATACGGGGAGCAAGTGTAACTCTGCAGCAGCGCCTCCATTTATCACTAAACTCCCCTTTTTTCGCTGTTTAGGTTGCCAGGCATGGGAAACTAAAAACCCCCTCTTTCAAACCCTCCTCTCGTTGCCTGGGAAGGATAACGGGGATGTGTGACCGAATGACCGATCAATAGACTCTGATGTTAAAACGAGTGACGAACCCCTTTATTATTTATCAGGGCAGCTTTCTGCTGAGCGTGCACGCTCCTTTTTCTTTTTTGAATAATACCCTGCTTCACATTCATACAATTCCATACATTTATGCCGTGCAGCTGGCAGGTACGACAACAGACACCCACTCAGCAGCTTCACCGGGGGGCATTACTCATTCACACTCCCAACCACCACCACCATCGCATAGCTCCCATTTCACACAATCATCTAGTTCCCATTCAAAACATGTGAGATGGTCATACATCAAGCTGTGGCGGCGGTGGCGGTTTTAGCGGCGGCACCGATTGCGCAGTGCGGCTCGGCGGAGTCACAGTGCATCGCGGCGCCCGTTCCGTTAATTGGAAAAGTGTCTCCTGTTCGGGGGCATGATTAAAATGTGGTGTGCTGTGTTTTTGTGATAAAGACTCAGGGAGATGGAGCGATACGAGGAGAGCACGCTCGGAGGAAGGAGAAAGCGAGGAGAGAGCCCCCCGCCCCCTCCCCCGAGGGCCGGGCATGCTGGGTCGCAATCCAGCGGCTGGGGAGGGGGAGGAGAGGGTCACCGGTGGGGAGGCGCAGCATCATCCAGCTGCAGGAAAGTGGACTAAAAGCCTGTGTTTTCATGTCTGCGGGCCCGAGAGACGCTGAGCACACAAAGGAGGCTTCACAAAACCGCCGGTCTGCCTTTCTAGAGTCCAGGAAAATGGCAAGAGGTGATTTGTAGATTTAACCTACAGTCACATGGATCATATTTCTTACAGCGGATGTTCTGACACGATAAAACTCCGTTTCCCAGCAGTGAGGATGTAAAAGGAAAAAGAATCTCCTCTGAGATCCTTCAGCGCTTCTCCTCCACACCGACTGATGAATATTTATACTGTTTCACACTTTAGCTCAGCCTGATCTCAGCTCTGCCATTTTACACTGCCGGTGATGCTCTACATGTGAACGGGAGAAGAAAAGCTGCAAAGTTTGAGATGTTGTGTGTCCAATGGGGGAAAACGTCTGTTTTTTTCCGACTTCTTGTCCCTGATTCCATGGTTTGGTTGTGTGACAGGCCCTCGGGTGTACAGAGCTGGTGTGGAAACAGGCTTGGCTGACTGCACATCTCCAGCGGGGGGGCTTTGCTAGCCATCTCCCATGCTACCCGTTGCACCTCAAGGCGGGCTTTACACCCTGGATAGTTATCCAACTGTGCTCCATGGCTCCAAGGCCAGGCTGGCTGCCTATGGAGGCCAAGACCAGGCTGCTTTGGGGGGTGGGAAGCAGCAGAGCCTGGCAGGATGTTCTCCCTCTTGGGGCGGGGGGGACTGGAGCCAGGTAGTGTGGATAGATCACTGGTAACCCTGTGGTTACCAGTTTAGAAATAGACAAGCAGCAGGCTGAGCACAGCCAGCCTTCCCCGCATGTCGCCCCTCGTCTCCAGCTCCTCGCAATCATCCGCACACCTCAGCAGGAGCAGCAGGAGCAGCAGGAGCATCAGGAGCAGCAGGAGCAGCAGGAGCATCGAGCAGACGAGCCGAGGATGAGCAATTAAAGGAAGCAGAATGAGCTCTCTGATTGCAAAATAATGCTTCATAACGATACGACACAGCGAGGAGGAGAGGGGTCGGAAGGGCAACTTGCTTTTAGTTTGCATGTCCTTTATACCATAAATGTTGTCCAGTGTAATTAAAGAAAGTACATTTGAGCAGAAGCGTACATTTTCATGTGAGTGTCAAGTGTAGCCTTCATTTATCTCCACAGCGTGTGAACTCTCCGACTCATCTCTCTTCCAATAGAACAACACCCGGCTGGTTTCAGACCAGCGGCATGAAAAGACCCAAACGATGTTCCATTTCCACGTCCAACAGGGACCCCGACGAACACAGCAAGGGGCAACAAATCGACCAAAAAAAAAAAAAAAAGCATCTTCACCCGTCGAGTGGACTTCAACTCCCACGTCTGGGAGACACGGCGTGCCGCGACAGCGCTCTCCGCCAACCATCGATCCGAGGATTTGAGACTTGGCCAAAGAGCTATCAACCTTTTAAAGTGTCACTTTCAGAGGGGAGTAGATTGCCGTGGTGGGAGGAAGGGGGAGGGAGGGAGGGAGGGAGGGAGGGAGAGCGATGGAAGGTAAGATGTGTGAGGACAAACAACCGGCGTAACCAAATCACTCCCATCAGAAGCTCATCATTCATGACCAAACAAGTCCTTTCAGTGTGTGTGTGTGTGTGTGTGTGTGTGTGTGTGTGATCACATTAAGTTGTCTGTTCAGTGTCGTAAGTCATCGTGTGTGTGTTTAATGGTGACCTTCCACGGGACTGCAGATGTAAAGCTTAAGGATGAGGTATGAATGTGTTCATCTAGAAGGACATTAAGCTAGCCTAGCTTAGCATAAAGACTGGAAGCGGGGGGGGGGGGGGGGGGGGGGGGGCTTCAGGTACCCACAAAATGTGAAAGGCTCTTGCTCAAGACAAAGCAACACAACAAGACAAACACAAGTCTTAGTTTGTGTCTAATGAAAACACAGTTATGAATATTATCATATCTGCTAATAGAGAAATCTCACTCACCGGACCTTTAAACCTAAACTTCAAAACTGAAAAATAAATAATACACTGGGATTTTTGAGTCTCACTGAACAGCATCACTTTGTAATACAGACACACACACACACACACACGGTCAGAAGCATAACACTTCTAAAAGAAGGAGAAATTGAAGCGTCTGATCTGATTTTATTTTATTGGCCCAGAAACCCCATCTCGCCTTTTTTTTTTTTTGACAACTCGCCTTTTAAAAAACGCCTCTAGCGATCTTTGGGGTGAAAACTTACTTTAGCCGGTGGATATCCGAATGCAATTAGGCGAAAAATAGTTTTCATCTCGCAGCAGCGCTGGTTTCCCCCGACACGTGAACCAGCACACGCCGTTTAAAAGTACAGCCGAGCAAGAAATGAGAGGAAAAGAAAGTTTCAGCTGCATGTAAATGTACATCCGTCCATGCGTGTGGGTGGAGACGCTATGCTAATGGCTACGTGGAAATAAGTCAGGAGATTTTTTTCCACTTTGAACTGTTAACCCCGCATGTTGAAAACTGCAGCTTGAGTGGGCATACGATTCATGTAGCCGCTCTTTTATCTGAACGACTGTTTGCCACTGCAGAGCTGGACCTGCCCTTCTGTTCCACGTCCGTCCCGGCATCGCCACGGCAACCTTCAGCACGACGACGCAAAGATTTCCAAGTTTGGTCGATTCCTGAAGAAGAACGGAGGCGGAGTGAGGCAAGTGGAGTGGTCAGTTCCTCTGCATTCACCGCCTCCGCTGTATTGATCCCGAATTCCATCGTCTTCAGTCTCGATCGCAGGTATTTAACCTAACCCTAACCCTGGAAGTTTCCTTCTTTCTCTCTGAAATCCCTTTACTGCAAAACATCGGATCATATTTCTTCAGAGTAGAGTTTGTGACTGAGAAGCAGCGGGAGGCGGGGCTTAGCGACTGTCAATTAAGAAAACGGCACGCAGAGAAATGAACTTCTCAAGCTGAAGTGGGGAGAAAATGGAGGTTACCACGGCTGCCTTGGCTAATGGAAGAGGATATTAAAGGAAGGCGATTCTGCTTTTTTTCAAAAGGCGGAGTGGTTGTGGCATTGTGCTGCGAAGAAAAGACCCTCTGGGCCAAACAGTAAAGGACCTAACAAACACACACACACACACATACACACAGAGAGAGAGCTGCAGCATCAATCTCGCCCTCTCAACCACCGGCTGATACACACACTCGCACACGGCCACAAGCGATGAGGCCTGTACTGCATGAAAACACACACTATATATCTCCAGAGGTAAGACAGAAATCCAAAGACCTGACAAGACAAGTCAAAGGGATCCGACGCCTTGAGGCAGCAGAGAGGAGAGGATGAGGAGCAGGAGCAACGGGGATGAAGGGAGGAGAGAGAGGAGAGGGGGAGGGGGGGGGGGGGGGGGGGGAGTGACATCGGATGAGATGGAAAGAGAAGGGGAAGCGGTGACCGGTGATGCTGTGCGGGAGGAGGAGAATGTGAAATAACGGGAGAGAGAAATGGAGAGTGTGGGAGGTGTGGGAAAGTAAAAAAGAAGAGAGAAAAGAGCAAAAAAGAAAAAAAAGTGCAGCTGCATGCAGAGGTAAGTGAGGACGGGGGAGAAAGGGAGAGAAAGGGGGATGCGTCCCGGGACGAAAGCGAAGGAGACAAGGAGATAAACTGTCAAGAGGAGCCGGTGAATCCGGAGCGACAGAGGAGGGAGCATGTATGCATTTAGATGTTAGTCTTTGCATGTGCGGGAGGCCCGAGCGAGGCTGAAAGTGCCCGGCGAGGGAGGGTGGAGGGGGGAGGAAGGGGGGGGGAGTACAGGCAAAGAGGGACAAAGTGAGTGAGCGAGATGGTGGCGGTGATTCGTTGATGCTATCTGTGGCACGGGGAGACGTGTGTGACACAATCTCAAATTGGAAATCGCTGTTTCAATCTCGCCTCACTCTGTGGCTACCCGCTCCACCGATAACAAGAGCAGCCTAATTCTATTAAAAGTACCCCGTGAGTGCAGCAGCGGTGGCTGAGACGAGGAGGGGGGAGGAGGGGGGGGGTAAAAGAGAGGGAGGAGGACGGCGAAACAAACCCCAAACAACGGCCTTAAAGCGTTCTGCAAAGAGGAAGAGTCTCGCCTGTCTTCTCCGTATCTCTCTCTCCCATCTGCCCATCATCTCTCTCAACCTCTCCATCTCAGCAAATCAGCCCTCTCCATCTATCTAACTACCCATCTGTCTATTTATCACTCTATCCATCTGCCAGCTCTTATCACTCCCCACAGGTGACTGTTCTCATTTACAACAGCTCTCTACTCTTCAAATCCATTTGCTCGACTCGTTTCTACTCGCCAAGTTAGCTAACCTTCACGACGGAGCCCGTCCGACAGCCGGTTGCTCTTTCATCTCGTTTTTTTTTTTTGGTTTGTTTTGCAAAACTCCTCGGCCAACTGGAGCGCTCCGTATAAAAGTGCTTTGTTTTCCCGGGGTTTGACTAAAGATAGAATAGAGTGGCCCGGCTAATCACCAATCAGCCCCCGCGGATCAATCTGGATTCACAGAGACCCCGTTCATCTCAACTCAGACAAATAAAAACTTCAGTCTTCGCCGTCGTAACATTTGGCCAGCTGAGACCGGAGATGGTCAGTAAAAACAAAGGATTTGAAAGTGTGAAAGACGTCCGAAGAACCCTCCAAGAAGGCATCGTCTCGTGTTCGACTAAAGACATCATTATTTCTGCTGTTATTTCTCAGGCTGCGGGGAAGCCAGTTCAAAAAGGAACGCGAGCGAGAGAGAAAGCCACAGTGTGAGGAGCAGAGTGTGTACACGGGGGCGGCGGTATAATAAAAAAGTAAACAGCGATGACTCCAGCAGCTAGGCAATAAAGTGTCGGGCTAATGAATTAATGAGACAGTCATTAGTTTCTATCTGCTGAGGTCCGAGTCGGCTACTTTTTCTCCTTCTCTCTTCATTTTACAGACGGAGAGAGAGAGAGAACGGGGGCTCGCAGGGAGTGGATGCTCATTCAGCCGTGAAAGAGACTCTGTGTGTGTGTGTGTGTGTGTGTGTGTGTGTGTGTGTGCACTGCCCAGCGTGCTTTTATGCTGAGCGTGCATGTGTGAGTGCGTGCATGCACCCATTACGCTTTGTAGCTTCTGTTGATGATCGCCTGTCATAGCAATAAAGTCAATCTGAGGATCTAAATGTGAATGGGGGAGGAGGATGGGGGAGGAAGGGGGGGGACAAAGGCAAAGTCAATGAAGACACACAGAGAGAGAGAGAGAATTAGGTGGACAGTTGGGAGACAGTCAAAGCTGAGAGATAAGATACTCGGATTAGCAGAGGGAGAGCTAGAGAGTGAGAGATGAAGAGGTCGAGATACGGAGAAGGGCAGTTGTGTAATCTTGGGTTTTAAAATGAGTCGGCGACTGCGGCGGTCAGAGGAGGAGCTCGAAATTGAGATTAGAACAGAGGGATTGTGGGAGAAAATAGGCCCCCGCGATACAGAGACACTAATAACGACAAAAGATAAAAGGGGGTCCGCGAGTGGAGGATCAAGACAATAGCTGTTTATGAATCTGCACGCCGGCTGATCCTCAATCCCCCCCCCCCTTCCCTCCCTCCCTCCCTTCAAACATCACTTCATTTAACTTCAAGTGGAACAAACTGTACACGAGACACAAACTCACAGAAACTGCATAAATAAAATAAAGAAATCAGTGTTCAGCCTCAGATAAAAGTCCGTCTCTCTCCGTGCAGATGTAACCCGTAATACGCACCTCGCTAAACGACACACACACTACACAGGCTGCGGCTGATGATGTATGCAAATTGAACAGAAAGGGGAATAAATAGGCTACAGATCCCAAAATAGCAAAAACAAAATAAGACAGAATAATGAATTTAAATCGTAATGGGTCCGACCGCCGCCGCCGCCGCCACCGCCGAGACGATCGCTTAAACAAAGGGAGCGGGCCACTTAACACCCGGCATCCCAGGGCTGACCAGTAACGGCTGTTTTAGCGAGAGCTCTCACAATCAATCGATGGGGTAATACCCAAGGATGTGGAGTTGAGCAAAGCAATAAAAAATGCCTTCACTCAGGTGATTTGAGCAGGGAGGGAGGTGAGCCGCCTGTCACACTTTAGTATGATGAGTATGATCTTTAAATGTTCGCTATTACGTTGTAAAGATATAGAAATGTTTGTCTGAGCACATCATAAACACACATCGTTACCTCCGGTTCAGAAAAGTGAAGCACGCGCTGAAGTGCCTTTAACTTGCATTCTCTCTGCTAGCCATCGGGGGGCGACACCTCTGGTTGCAATAAGAAGTCTGACTGCATGGAAATCTATTGAGTTTATGGCCTCGATCTCTAGTTTCAAGTCTTCTTCGATACAACATGATGTTCATTTAGAGCCAAATAAAGCAGGGGGTGCTTTAGGGCGGGGCTAGCTTGTGATTGACAGGTCGCCACCACTACCTCGCTATAGTCGCTACTGATTCAGTTAGCTACTTAGACGACAGTCACACTTTGGATTATGAAGCTAACTTCGTTAGACCAGAAGCTGGATGGAGTCGCCACCTGGATCCACCCGTCGCTCCCCCACAGTCCAAATATGGTCACTTCCACACAAGAACATACAAGTGCATTTTTCGGGGGTGGGGGGGTTGGAAGTGAGTCATGCTATGCAGAGTCGAGGTGAAGTCTGAACAGGTGAGTCTCGAGTCTTTTGCGGACGATGGCAAGTGACTCTGACATCGGTCGGGAGTTCGTTCCACCACCGAGGCTCCAGAGAAGAGTCGGGACTTTGCTGAGCGACAGAGTGTTTATTTTTGTTCTCTGAGCTCACAAAGAAATAACAGATTATGAGCATTGTCGGTCGTGACTGCAGCCGGAAACCACAATCATAAATAAAGAGAGTCAGTCGGGTAAACTAAACATCCGTTGTGTACAGGAGGATAGTTACCGTGCGGTCGCTACGTTTCACTCACTTTTTATTCGGGAGCTGCTGAATAGGAAACAAGCTGTACACACATCTGGTTTAACTCCTTTACACCGTCTGACTGATCGGGGGAAAATCCCTGCACTGTGCAGAATAATCTTGTATAAATAGAAGCTCAACGTCCCTTTTATATGGAGGGAGATAAGTATATTAATAGTTCAGTATCGGCCGATGGATTTCATAGCAGTTTAGCTTTTGAATTTCATTTCATTCGAGGAGCTGTCAGTCAAAAAACCCGATGCAGACTAGACGACGGGGGCCATTAGGTTTCAGTCCGCTTCCAGGCCAACTCTGGCATTTGGGGTGTGAAAGCAATAAAGCACACAAAGCCCTGCGGTTTTGTGAAAGTACAGGTGTGATTCTAAGAGATTATAAAGTTTGAGACGCTTCATTTCCACTGTGTTCCACGTGGTCCAGTGACAGTTATTTCTTCATGCTCTCTGTGATAACGGGTTAAAAAGATAAAGATGAAGGATCGAGACGGAACATGCAATTAAGTTAAAAAAAAAATAGTTCCTGTGATGCAGGTTAGGTCTTTACTCACTCTTACAACCATTAAAAAGCAAAAGTGTTCACATTCAGTAAACCGTCAGTACTTAGAGTAGCATGGAAGCGCTATCACTAGTTAGCAATGTGCTAATGTAGGGGTCTAATCTGATTGGTCAAGTCTAAAATAATAGGAAAAACAACAGCGATAAAGGCTAAGATACATGCGGCTGTTGTTTCAGGACCACGGACAGCGCTCGGTTGTGAACGTGTGTAGTTTGCGGCGCTGTCCGTGGTCCTGAAACTCAGCAAAGCTCCACAGACAGACAGACAGAGTGGTTTTTGGTACTTTGTGGGATGAATGAGGCTCAGGTTGAATCGTAAAGTCGACTTTTCGGGTTCACCCTTAGCTAACATGCCCTGTGACGTTTTATTGACGTAAACGACCATTACAGAACATTCATCCATGATGATGCTAATCAGCTAATACAAGCGGTCTTTAAAGTTCATGTGTAAAACTCTTGGTTTGTTTGTGAGAAGAAAAAAAAGCCAGTGTCAACAGGAAATGGTCTTTAAAGAGTCTCACAATCTAGACCGACATCTAAATCCCGAACTCTAGAAGACGTTGACGAGAAACGCTTCCTCTCTGATCGATGGGCCGTGACCAGGAAAGGAGGGATGAGTGGCGTTTGTCATGGATTTGATCTATCTGGTCATCCCCACACCTGTTCCTGCCTTCCAAAGAAAAAAAAAGAGAAAAAGCTGATCAATACGTCAGGTCGATGGCTTCAAAGATTTACCCTGAGCTCTGCTCCGATGACGACGCGCTGTCATTCATCCTCGGCACGCCAAAACACATCTCATTCCAACGGGAGACAGCTATTCACTTTCTGGCTTTCAAACTGCCCGTGGACAGTCAACTGCTCCCTGTCGTCCTTTCTGACGGATTCTGACAAAACGCCGTGGAGTGTTTTCGGAGGGGGGAGGGGCGAAGAGATCGAGCTTGTGATCTATAGGGAAGAAACGGCGGAGGGGGGGGAGGTGGAGCTGTGGAGAGGCCCGCTTGTGAAAACAGATGCTTGCAGAGGCTCCGCTCAGGAAATCATCAAACAGCAGTCAGTTAAGGGTCTCTCTTGTTCCTCGGCAGTAAAGAAACCCTGATGATGTGACACCCATGAATGTGACTTTTGGCCGGTTATAGATAGTCCCATTTTGTGTTTTCGACGCCCGCCCGCCTCCCTTCCCTACTGGCAGCTCCCGCTGAATGGAGGCTTGGCATTTGAAAGGAAGCCGAGAGATTTGCTGGCGGATTAATCCTTTCATTAGGGAGAAAGTGAGAAGTTAATTGCGGCAACAGCTGCATCTCTCATGTTTACACGACTGGCGGTTTGAAAAGCCGTCGCTTTAAACGGAAAAAAGCAATTATCAATAAATGCAGGGCAATCTTGCCATGATGAATTGAGCTCAAATTAGGCTTTCTTCTTCTCCTCCTCCTCGTCCTCCTCCTCCATCTTCGGCGTACATTCGGCGTTCGGCTGGCGGCCTTCTCCAGAGTTGGAATTGTCACACAACAAAGATAAAACACTTGACTTTCTGCGATGAAGAGTTCCCAGGGAGAGTGATCAAAGGTGAGTCATGACTCCTATCTGATGAGGAGAGGGGGAAGATGAGGAGCAGGGAAGGGGGTGGAAGGGGGCTCTGACTGAGCAGAGGGGGAAGAGTCGTGTTGATACACTGTGTGCAACAACAACAACTTCAACAGAAGGGGAGCTTGCCAGAAAACTAGAAGTCAAATGATGCCGGTAATTGAAAGACTGAGACGACACAGCTGTCTGCTACCGAAAGTTTCCTGTGAAAGAAATGAAAATGAAGAGTGTGAAGAAGAATAGAATAAAGGAAGAACGCAAAGAGGGGAAGAGAAAAGGCAAGGAGGAAGTTGGCCAGGCGAGGAGGCTCAGAGATGAAAGAGAGGACTGAAGGCAAAAAAGTAACCGGATGACTGAAAACGAGAGCAGCGGGGAGTCGAGGAGGGACGGAGGGAGGAACGATGGTAGAGAGAGGAGAGGAGGAGGTGGAGAAGAGAGGAGAGGAGAGGAGAGGAGAGGAGAGGAGGACAGTAGGAGAGGAAGTGGAGGAGAGGAAGTGGAGGAGAGGAAGTGGAGAGGAGGACAGTAGGAGAGGAGAGGAGGAGAGGAAGTGGAGAGGAGGACAGTAGGAGAGGAAGTGGAGAGGAGGACAGTAGGAGAGGAGAGGAGGAGGTGGAGAGAAGTCGAGGAGGGATGGAGGGAGGAACGATGGTAGAGAGAGGAGAGGAGGAGGTGGAGAGGAGAGGAGAGGAGAGGAGAGGAAGTGGAGAGGAGGACAGTAGGAGAGGAGAGAAGGAGGAGGAGGAGGGGAGAGGAGATTAAGAGGCGAGGAGGAGAGGACGTGGAGGTGGAGGAGAGGAGAAAGGAGTTCACATTCACCGTCAGAGCCGATCAATTTCCCGTCCCCTCAATAATAGATGTGACGAACACGGTGGTCTGTTATCTGTCAGGCTTGACCGGCCGAAATACAATCCCCACTGGGAGTCACACACACACACACACGCACACACACACACACACACACACACACACACACACACACACACACACACACTTATGCAAGCTCACGCACAGTGCAAAAAAAAATAAAAGCATGTCAGATTTCAACACCAGCGGAGGCACACACTCATCATGAGCTAACCTTGAAGCACGGAAACAGGAATCCAACACCGAAACAGCGATCGTTTGCTCGCCGAGGCCTCCGACGCCGTCGCCGTGGTCACACCGACGAGCGTGTGTCACCTCCGCTTCTCCTTCTCACACCCTTGTGTGATGTCCTTTTTAATCCCTCGCCCTTCACACACACACACACACACACACACACACACACTAGGATCAGGTTACCTAACAGCCAGCGGAAGCGTCAGGCGCACGGTGGAAAGCGAGCATGTGGAAGAAGCGGCAGAGTGACAGAGCACAAGAGAAACACAGCCCATATCTGTCAGCACCACCTCGCCTCGCTTTACCCAGATGTGTCACGCCAGAACACACACACACACACACACACACACACACACACACACACACACACACACACGCTCTACATATGCAAGGAGGAACAGCTGGAGATAAAGCGAATGTGTAGGGTGTGTGTGTGTGTGTGTGTGTGTGTGTGTGTGTGAATACAGTATCTGTTCATGTGCATATGCCTGTCTTTGCTGACGGTTGCCATATTGTCTATGTCACAGCGTATCTGCGTGGATCCGCGGCAAAGAGACGGTGACAAAAGTAGAGCGGCGTAACATGTAACGGCGTGTGGCGTCGGGAGAACGCGGGACGAAGCGACGGTTGTAAACACGTCAGCCTGACAACGCCGCAAACACATCAAACACAGTCAGAAATACAACATGGCAGAGCAGCAGCTGATAAGAGGCGTGTATCTGAATCCCATATCAGGACGGGGGGGTCATTTTTTTGGCAGAAAAATAAATGATCCCAGAGGCATTTTAACTACCCGATGGAGAACAAAGAAATTCAATTTGGAAACTATTCAGACATAAATGGCCGTTAAATTTATGAGCCGATTCATGGGAGTCAGCTGAACATCAGCAGCATCGCAGCCGGGGATCGACGGATGACAAACACGGCAACGAGAGGCATCTGTGGCAACAAACCGCCGGCAACAGGTGAGCAAACGACCCCCGTCGCCGAGCGCACCGGCAACCGCCTGAACGCAACCTGATTTATTTACTTGAGAATTAGGAGGAATGTCAGGCGAGCTATAGGAACAATCTGTTCGGGGATTTATGCTCGCTGCAGGCTTTTCAAACAATGATGCATTCTGGAGCCACGGGAGAGGAACATTAGTATAAATAAAACATAATGGGAGGTATATACGTTTTATATCTTTACATTTTTTAGCTCATATTAAAATATTTTTGCTTGAAAAATTTTTTAAATGGCCATTATTGAATGGGGAAACTAGCACGAGCTAACGTTAGCGTTATGTGCCCTCTTGGACCTCCATGGACTCTGCAGCCTTCAGGGTCCAGGAGGACGGGGGGGTCCAGACTCATGTGGCTCAGTTATCTTCTGCCTCATTATCGTCCTCTGCAAATGCATGTTTTTTTTTGTCTTTTTTTTTTTTTAATAATCTGCCTGGGAGAAATCAAGGCTGTGCATAAATATTCCCCGAGTGCGATTTGCATCGTACGACCTTCACGACAAGGTTAAACGTATCGTTTGCATCCAGTGGACACAAAGTCAACGCCCGTCCTGACCAGAAATAGATCCGTCCGTGTGTATTCTGCATTCGTTCCGCTGAGTAATAACATTGATAGTCACCTGTTCTGCACGGCGACCGTCCTTCACACACACACAGCTGTTCTGACTCGTCACAGCTGACGACGGCGGCGAGGGAGACCGCCGAGGTCACCGAAACCTCCCCTCCGCTGAAGGTGTTAAAGGTGTGACGTGAAACAGGTGCGGCGAGATGTTAGCCGGGCCCGTGCGAAGCCACCGAACAAGTTATTGGAGAAGCATTCGGCCTTTTTCAGTTTAACCGTAGTTTGAAAAGCACAGGTGTTGCTGATAATAACGCTGACAGCGTCTCTGTTCTGGAGCGTTCCAGCGAGAGTGACGGTGTGACAGCGAGGCAGCTGAATGAAATCCAATATAATATCATTATCTTCACCTGGGCTTTCCCGACTGTGACAAATCAAAATGTCTTCCGGGGAGAAAAAAAAGGTATAGAAAGTTTTTTTTTATTATTATTAAGCCTAAATATTATCAGTGGAGCTTTGATCGGGTCGGAAGACTAAAAGAATCTCCAGAAAAGCAGGTCCACCGGTGTATTTCACTTCAAGTGAACACGAGGATGGATCTGCCAATTTCCGTTTCTTTTCCCGTTTCATTTCAAGAAAAAAAAAGTGAATTAAAAGTTGGTAGTTAGGCGGCTAAAACCGGAGCTCCTTGTGGATCTGGGACGTGGGTGGCGGTTCAGAAGCCCGGTAATGACGCACGTCTAAAACACCTGAAGGGGACCAGGTGTTACCAGCCAATTAAACGCAAACACCTGCGTGGGTCTACAGTAATGAGTGACGGGGTTACCTTTTTTTCACAGCAGCCAGTTTGCTACATGTTAGCAGGATATACACAGGTGTGATGAAATTAATCCGGCCCCATCCTATTTAGTGTCACCGTCGTTCCAGTGAGACTGAACAAACAATAGCACCTTAATGGAACAGGGCCATATTTAACGTGCTTAATTGCAACAGGAAACAGGTGCCGTGATTTTAAATAATGTCTATTCATTTATAATCTTCCACGTTTTCATCACCAACTCGACTTAAAAGCCAAATTGTATTTTTAGGAGCTCCATTGAAAACTCCAGAGGTCAAACTCTCTGTTTTTTGGGGGTTTTGTTCTGGCGGATTCGTGTGTTTATCTTGTGCCTGTCTGTCTGTTCTCACCCTGCGACAGGCAGCCCTGGCAGCCTGCCTGGGATGGGGCCCTGCCTTCTAGCCCAGTGCATTCTGGGATAGGCTCTGGTGAACTCGCGGCCCTAGACGGGGATAAGTTGGCATGTTAAATGGATGGTTTTTAGATCGGTAAAAGGAATTTACTCGGAAATGGATTCAGTTATGCATCACTAAACAATATGACGGACTGTGATATGTTTTGCAGCACTATTTATTTCCTCACAGCAAAGAAACACACATCATGAAGGGAAATAAATCAATTATACAACCTTCCATAAACATTTGAACTCTCTTTCATGTACCTTTCCATATTTCAGAACATTACCCTTGTATTAATAGTCTTGTGGTGTATATTAAAATAGCTGGAATCAGTGTACAGAAACAATATACTGGGGGGAGTATTATGATAATAAAAAAATGAAGTATCTAGGCTAAGAGGCAAAACTGCATCCCAAGAATGGAGCATGACTCCCCAGCGAGCTCAGCTCTGTGTTGTGTAGCAGCCCTCTATGTCTGAGAGGGGGGGGGGGGGTTAGGGGATTACAGTCCACTTGAAGAGAGACGAGCTACAAGACTGTAAAGAACAAACAACCTTTCTGCCCGACACCATGTAACAGATTCTCCATCCGAACGCGTCTCCACCACGGCTTCGGCTTCGGCTTCGGCGCTGTGAAGTCCCTGCCATGTAGGCCGAGCCAAAACAAATGTGATGTCAATGCAATAATAAACGAGCTTTGTGTTTGAGTGCGACCATGATAATTAGTCTCAAGACGGTATGTTAGTGGAGAGAAGGCTCATAAAATATAGAGGCCATTTGGCGTGCACTCAAGAACAAATCTGTATTCTAAGAGCGTGGGCTGTTACACTAATGTTCTACGTAGTGTAGATCTGGGATGAGGCGCAGTCACCAAACTTTGTTTAGAGGGAGAAGATGCTGACGGGGCGGATTAATGAGTCAATGCACGTATGTAGATGTCACCAGCGCAAAAAAAATCCCCTTTGTGGACTCGATTGTCCACGTGTGCGAGAGTCGGCAGCGGAGGATTCTGATAAAATTGGGGTCGCCGCTCCAACAGCGCGGTGACTCGAGGTCGGGCGAGATGATAATGATGTTTATGAAGTCTAAATCCACAAAATACGATTCCCTCTATATCTCCCCGAGTGTCTACCTGCCGAGCAAGCCTCCATTGTGCCGGGGGTGTTAAAGGTCTGGTACGCAATTTCAGCTGGAAGCCGGCGTCCGCATTGTTGTGGTTGGAGCCGGGGGGGGCGGGAGGCTGAGGAGAGCTCAACACGTACGCACCTGAACATCACAGGGATCCCAGTGGGGACGTGCAATGTGCCGGCCATGCCGGGGAACAAGAGGAGCCTTTCTTTTTGTCCTGCAGTGAATTATGAGATTATTGTCCCCGAGCCTGCAGCATCAGTATTCAGTGACATTTTGACAACACTAATCACCTCATTGTGAACCTGCTCTGTTTGCTGTGGGAGAAGCAAAGAGAGAGAGAGATGTCTCCGGTGGCTGAGCCACGGGGAGACAAAAATACTGCAAAAAAAGGCTCAGCAGAGATCTTTGCTGCCCCGTTGGGTGGTCCAAAGGCTCCTGGTGGGGCTGTTTGGTTCAGGATGCGAGGCTGCTCGCTTCAAATTGTTACACGGTGGGTTTCAACAGCTTCGGTTCAAACAACACCCTCCCCCGCCACGACGCCCCCCCATCCTCCTTCAGAGAAGCACCGAATGCATCCCGACCATCTCCCGAGGAAGCAGCCACCGAGCAAGAAAAGAGACTTCTTTGAAAGTTTCAGGCAGTTTTTCTCGCACTCCGTCTCTTCATATCTGTAGCCTTAATTGTGCATACAAAATGAGGCTTTTTTTTTATATATTTTTTTTTTATTAAAGCATCAAACACAGCGGTGCAGTTTAAGCATGGGTTTTCAAGAAGGGAAAACTTGCAAAAAAAAAGGCTAATTGAAGTGTGCTTTAATAGCAACCAAAGGCATGCCAAAAAAAAACGGTGACAATACGCAGCAAAGCCAGCGAGTTCCATATAACGCTCTGGAAAAAAGCAGCCATGTGCATCGGAGTGTGACGGCGACCGACCGCCATCATTACCACAAAAAAGACTCTTCCACACACAGACGGGCTACGTCTCCGGCCCCCCGAAAAGCCGCTGCTACTACTACACCCGATCGCAATTACATTCTGTGCTCGGCGCTCCTCGGGGGCCCCGGTATCGATGATTCATTTTGCGTTTTATCAAAGAAACAGGAGTGCCATTAAAAAGAGATCAGTCAGCCACCAGGCTTGAGGAGTCTGCTTCTAATTGGCCATTCATCAAAAAGCCTTCTCAAGTAGATCACAGCGCTGAAATATCACGCGTGACAACTGAACCGAACTACATTAATTACGCCGCTGATGAACCTCACGCTCCGGAGCTCGCCCCCCTTGATTCTAACACACACACACACACACGCACACACGCACACACACGCACACACACACACACACACACACACACACACACACACACACACACACGCACACACACCTGGATGCACATGTGTGAGAATACACTCCGAGAGAGAGTCAGAAAACGCCACATGGTCGAGTGCATCACGCCAAACTGAAGAAATCCTTGTGTTTATCGTTTTGTACGACGGCCACTTTCAGAAAAAAAGAGACGGCAATATTCCGAAAAGTCGCAAATTTACTACTTTTTTTCTCTGAATATTGCCCCCTCTCTCGCCTCTGTTTTCACGTTTACATACAGGTGTTTGCAACGAGACTTGTTCATTTTGATGTAGGCCACATCGCCGATTTAAACAAGTTGCTTGGTTCCCGCTAACATCGGATGTTTGCCGTTGCTATGACAACAAGTGAACACTACCGCTAGCATCGTACACACACACCTGGATGCATGTGTGTGAGAATACACTCCTAGAGAGAGTCAGAAAACGCCACATGGTCGAGTGCATCACGCCAAACTGAAGAAATCCTTGTTTTTATTTATTTGTACGACGGCCACTGTCGGAAAAAAAAGGAACGGGCAATATTCCGAAAAGTCGCAAATTTACTACTTTTTTTCTCTGAATATTGCCCCCTCATAAAGGTGTTTGCAACGAGACTTGTTCATTTCGATGAAGGCCACATCGGCGATATAAACAAGTTGCTTGGTTCCCGCTAACACCTGATGTTTGCCGTTGCTATGACAACAAGTGAAAACTACCGCTAGCATCTTAGCCCACCCGCCCGATCAATAAACACTCCTAAAGATGACAATATGGCCTCATATAAAGAAAACCAACAATAACCATCAACAGCCGTCACCCAGAAGGACCTTAGCGAGGCGTTGTGATGGATTACTCGGAAAATAAATGCGTACATTCATGGGACGTTAGCTAGCATGAATGCCTGTTGTTAGCATCGTATTAACCACCGTCACGCCAAACTGAAGAAATCCTTGTGTTTATTGATTTGAACGACGGCCACTGTCGGGGAAAACAAAGAGACAGGGGCAATATTCGGAAAAGTCGCAAATTTGCGAGTATGGCCCCCTCTCTCGGCTCCGTTTTTTTTTTCTTTTTCTACAGTGGCCCTAATACGCTGTTGTACTTTGAAGCTGACATTAACTTCAGTATTTTTAGCTTCAGCTTCCCCCTCTCCCCCATTTCATCTGCTCAATATCACCCATCAACCTTTAAAAAGATGCTTGCACCCGTCTCTCTCTCTCTCTCTCTCTCTCTCTCTCTCTCTCTCTCTCTCTCTCTCTCTCTCTGCAGCGTGGCCCGGCGTGTTTCGACGGTGGCAGCCGGGCGCCGGTTTTCAAAAAAGGAAAGGGCGTCGTGGTCGCCGTCTCTCGGTTCGTCTTTGTTCAGCTAAGCAGCCGTCACACAGAGGAAGCATCTCTCTCTCCTCTCCACCACGTGCGGGGAATTCTCCCTTTCATCCACTTCCTGATGCACTCTAACTAGACAGTTTTCGGTCATGTCCCAGAATATGGCGTGCCGGCTCTCTAGATTCCCCTCGCTCTCACTCACACACACACACACACACACACACACACACACGAAACAGCTGCACATCTGCTGACAATTCATCCATCTCCCGATCTCTCATTTTCTGGTTTGAGCATTTTGGTGCTTTACGTCCCCCCTTCTGAGCGCCTGGATCAGCTGGGTGTCGGGTTCATTACTAAGCAGTTTGCCCACAGGCCAAGAGACGGAGAGAGGCAGCCGCTGTCAGTTCGGTTACCGAGCAACCACGGGGTTAAAACGGCCGTGAAAAAGGAGCCACACGCGAACTCGTTTGCATGCTCGCGCACTGCCGCCGCCGCCGCCGCCACGCTTCCTTCAGGCGCAGGAATGATGAGGAAGGATTCTTCAAAGTAACGGAGTGAAAAACCCAGATGGCGTTTGATGTATGGATAATGATTTAGGTGAGGCTGAGCAACACTTTCTCCACATCCAAAGCCTCTCCGATAAGAGCCTGGAAGTATTGTGTCGACTTGAGCATGAAAAAAAACGAGAAATTTGCGAGCTTTACGAGGCGTAGGGAAATGTTAGCTCTGAAGTCTCGGATTCGCAGATTGTTCTCTAAACTGGTCTGTCTGCGTTACGTCTACTTGTATATCAAGCAGTAACACTGCGGTAGGAGAGGGGAATCGAACTCGTGGCCTCGCAGACTCACGTCGGTCCCTTTACAGGAGCTCAGGGCTAGGTACCGCAGCTATCGGTTCATCGTCGTCATACAGTAATTCAGTATGTAATGTGCCTGTAAGTCCCTGAGAAGCAGAGGAGCAGACACGCGGTCTACCCAGAGCATGCTAAGCCCACTCGCCGCCCTGCAGGACCGGCTATTTAACACAGGAATAAGCCAATTATCTTCATGGAGAAGGCAAATTTACAATAGGATTTATTCAACTCCTACAGGACTCCTGTGTCGGGGGCGGCGGCTTATACGGTAGGTTTCTTTCTATCATGGCCACACACACACACACACACACACACACACGCCTGCAGCCGTGCAGATGCACATCACCACCAGCCTGAGCAAAGAAGAAAAGAAACACCTACACCGTCACTCCCACCTTTTTTTCCCCCGGAATCACTGCCAGCCTTAATGAAGATGAGCCAAAACACACACAAGTGACAAATCACACCAGGAAGAAAAAAACAAGCCGCCATCTGCACAAGCGAATGCAATACAAAAGCAATTGTTTAGAAAAATAGTTAATTTCCCCGAGTGCGATGAATTTAATTCCAAAAATCACTGGTTACACTCATTGACACCTTCTTCTTTTTTTTGTCCCAGAGCTAAATATTAATGTCTCGCTAAATTGGGTAAAAACCACGGTGAAATTATTTCAGTCGCCACAGTCGCTGCGTTCAATTTCGCGCGTGCCTCGAAAAAAAGGAATGGAGAAATGAAAAGCGTTCCATTGGGAAAGCTGCGACTTCCAGCAGGTGTTTTTAGATCTGCACCCAAAACAAATCACTTCAATGAGACGCCTGAATACGGAAAAACTTCATTTAACGTTAAAAACATCTTGATTTCAGATGCCGGCTAATTGAAGCCTTCCTTCTCATTCAGTGCAGCTGAGTGAGATTCCACCTTCATTATCCTTGCAGTGATGCATGCTGGGCCGTCTGACTGATCTGCATGTTCTTTTCATCTGTTCTCCGCTACTCACCACACTCTTCCCACCAGCGTGACTCATGATTTTAAGCGATGTTATGAGCAATTTGAGTGCTGTAACCAAAGACCAGAAAGGAGGCCTTCTTAAAGCGGATTCCAAGGATCCAACTGATGGATCCTTCAGGGCCCAGACTACCCCAAGATTCCATTGTTCGCCGGCGAGGATTGGACTTTGATCTCTGGCTGCATTTTAATCAGATATTAGTCACCTATTCTGTGCTCTTTCTTGTCAAACGCAGCTGGTTGCTAGGCGACGGGAGCAACAAAGGGGATGCAAACAGGAAGATGTAGACAGGACCGTCTCATTTTGGAGATTGCTCTGTTCACCTTTGTGGTCTTCAAAGGATCCGGGCCCGACGTAGACCACGAAGCCACGTCCTCCAAAGCTTTCAAAAATGTTTCTGCCCATAAAATAATTAACATTTTAAAATCAAAGTAACTAAAGTGTTCTTGCATACACTTAATATGTGTGCAGCTGAGGGAGGAAACATTGTAACCTTTCCAACAACAATCGACAAAAAAAGAATATGAGGAAATCAGCTCGGTATCATCCAGCACTCGATTTCTGGCTCAGATGCAACTTTTTCATCAGAAATAATCATAATAAGATTTATTTCGGCTCACCACCCAAACAGCTTCAGCAAGTGGCAGGAAGTCTATAACACAACCAATCATCATTTAGGCTTCTCCTTCCATCAAATCTCTGACTGTCTCTCTCACACCGTCATTCCTACACAGCAGGATAGAAATGTAAATGCACACACACACACACACACACACACACACACACACACACTGCCCAGAAGCAGCCTCCCGTCATTCTGTATAATAATGTCTCCGGTGGAGCGAGCCGCTGTACGATTCTTCACTCGAGTCCTTCATCCCATCCATCCACCACGAGCCTCCGCCAATCTACGATCCCTCTCTGAAGAATCCAGTCCAGCACAGACCCCCCGCTGACAGCTG